>NC_048225.1:1049285-1092359 GCF_002007445.2 Ailuropoda melanoleuca
GTTATACGCAACTAATGAATCATCGAACTTTACATCAGAAACCAGGGATGTACTGAATGGTGACTAACAGAATATAATAAAAAAACATTAAAATAAAAAAAAATAAAAATTAAAAAAACCCCAAAGAAACAAAATAAAATGGCAAAAAAAACTGAAAGAAAAGTAATGCATCAAGACATGTGAAAATTATATGAAATTCGAATTTTGGTGTTTATAAAGATTTATTGTAGCACACCCACATTCGCTCCATTATATCTTGTCAACAGCTGATTTCCTGCTGCCAGGCAGACCTGAGTAGTCGGGACAAAGACCACACAGCCTGCAAAGTCTAATACACTTCCTCGTATACAAGGAAACAGTCCCTAAAACAGGGAGGTGGGGCCGACATACGCGACCATCACCGACACATCCCTCCCACTTCTTCTCCTTTCCTTGGCCTCCCAGCACGTTAAAGAAACCTTAGGGTTCCCGGTTGGAAAAGGTGGTCTCTATGGTCGGTCAGGGCAGGTGGAGATCGTCTGGGGTGGTTAGAGATCTCTAGAAAAAATGAGCATTAGGCTGGGTTTTGAACACTGGATAACATCAAGAAATAGCATCAACATGTAGTTTTCAAAAAGTTAAAACCATGACTCCTATAAGGATCTGTTCAATTAATTGATGAGAGAATGAGCAGGATGGTGAAGCTAGTCTGAAAAATATTTGAGAAATGAAGTGCGCACAGTCATTTGAAAGAAGAATCCTAGAAAAAGTTTAGGCCAGCTACAAGACTGGGTAATATCCTAGAAGACAATAAAACCACAACCACTGGGGTTATCTTTTCTACAGGACAGAAATCACTGATACTGCTGATAGGCCAAAATTATCAATTAACACATGTCTTCACTAATCTACACGTTCAATCAACAGTGAGTAAGAAGCCTGATAAAAATGCATTCTCCTACATGATTAGATAGCTCTCGGTGCGCCAGTCACAGTGCTCACAGGACATTAAAACGACAGGCTGTGCTCTTTCCTGAGGCACAAGTTTCTTCTTTTTCTTCATAAAGGGTAGAGAAGAGTATCTCTTTAAGGTGTTGTTCCCAGAAAATGTTGGGAGGTGAGAATGTGCCTGGGGGTCAGGGCCAGTTTTGGGGCCGGCTCCTCCCCAGGAGCTGGGCATCGGGGGAGGCTCGAACCCTGCTTTCCTGTGCGCCAGCAGCTGCCCGGTGCCCGGTCAGGCTTCCAGCCAGCACCGCAATCTGACCTTCAACCAGAAGTGCCCCAGTTCTGAAGGGAAATATTAAGTTCCCCTTTCCCTTTGAAAAGCATTTAAGGATGGAATGTCCAAAAAACCCCTAAAGAACCAAAGAAATGACAACGTGAATTCATTTCCGCCCATCTGATCAACGACAGAATGGCGTCGTCTTACTGTTCTGACGTGCCTTTTGCTGGCTACCGACGTCCGTAGATACACGCTTTCCTCCGCATTTCCTGCTCATATCTTTAGTGCTCATATTTCCATTTTTTATTGAGTTACTTTCCTTCATCTTACAAATCTGTAACAGCTCTTTTATAAAGGAAATAACTCTTTATCTATTATATTCACAGCAAATATTTTCGCCAGGTTGTCAGTTTGACTTAGTTCACGGTGTCTTTTAACATTCCAAACGTTTGAAGAAAACTTTCCTATGTGATCCTATCTGCCCATCTTTCTCTTTGGGCTTATAGATTTCCTACATTGCTTAAGTGTGTCTCCCATATTCTTAAAGTGATCGGTATATTCTCGTAAATTATCTCCTCACACCTTTTATCTTTTCTTTCTTACACCTGATCTTTAATTGATCAAATTTAATGCTATACGTAGTGTGAACAGGAAGCTAGCATTTTTCTTCTCATGGCCAACTGTCCAGAGCTACTTTGCAAATTCACCATCAAGTCCCCAAGAGAATTAAAATGCTATCTTTGTCCTACACCAAGTTCTCTTGTACACATGGCTCTTCTTACCTTTCATTCTTGTTATAGATTAATTTCTAAACTGTTGTTAAAATCCCCGTTTTGAATGCAGGCCAAAGTTCCTCCGGGTTCCTCTAACACATGATTCAGCTCCTCGCGGCCGTCTAGACGGGTCGCTGAGAACCAGCCGCGGTGTTCCCGGAGCTCCAGGAACCGCCACACAGCTGTGCAGCTGCCCGTCAGGACCAGGCCACTGCGGTTTTCCTCCGCACATGCAACTTCAAGTTGGGCTCCTCTCCAGGCTAATCCTTTCTCAACAGGATTCAATTAACAAGTGACTTGTTTGAAGGAAAGTAGATCCAACGCAAAATCTGGTTTGTGGCGACCGGGGTACCATTTTCATGTGAAAACTGCGCCGGCTCTGGCTCATCCACACGACCTTCCTTCAACGTGCAGCACCTGTCATGTGACAGCCACATTCCACCAATAAACCAAACAGACAAAATCCTTCCACTCACAGGGCGAGCTGGAAGAGACGGTCACATATGTGGCGAAGGGTGCAGATCTTCAGCACACAACGCATGTAACTTTTACCTGCCACCCACATCCGGAGAGAGTACGTCCAGCTCCCCAGACTTCCTCGTTCTCCCTCCCTCCGAAGGTAACAACGCTCCAAGTGCAACTACTGGCTGATGACGATCAATGAGTATTTGTTTTGCCAGTTCCTGAACGTTATATAAACAGAACCCTACTGTGTACCGTCTTGGGTCTGACTTCCTCCCTTCATGTACTGCATCCAGCTGAAACGTATCCTTTATGTTGTGTTGAGTCCCATACTATGGGAATGCCACCATTTTTCTATTCGTTCTGGATAGTTCATTATTTCCAGTTTGGGGATATTGGGAATAAAGTTGGTCTGCACATTCTTATAAGTGTGTATGGGTGGTCCTATTATTCATTTCATTTCTCTGAAATCAGGAGTGGGTTTGGCTGGTTGAACTATACATATAGTATATTCATATATATAGTCAGTTATATATATGTAATATAGGTGATGCAATACTATACATTACATATATCATGTGTGTGTGTGTGTATATATATATATATATGGTGTCTGTTATATAATATGGAGTCTTGCTGTCTTTCATTACTCTGAACACTAAAAATTTCATGTGTGTGATGGTATCTGTCCACCTTTTCTCTTCTGGCTTTTAAATTTCCTGTGTTATTCATTAATCTATTTATTTTTATATAATATATAAATATATATGCATATTTATATACTATACATATGACAAAGAATTCATATACAGAGTATATTAAAAAACTACCGATCAATAAGAAAATGATAGATAATTCAATTTTTAAAAAGGCAAAAAACTAGGATACTTCACAAAATAGAGATTAAATGGTCAATATACACATAAAAACATATAATTGGGAAAGGCACATTAAAATCACAGTGAAGGGGCACCTGGGTGGCTCAGTTGGTGAAGCGTCTGCCTTCGGCTCAGGTCATGATCTCAGGGTCCTGGGATCGAGCCCCACATTGGGCTCCCTGCTCAGCGGGGAGCCTGCTTCTCCCTCTCCCCCTGGCACTCCCCCTGCTTGTGCTCTCTCACTCTCTCTCTCTCAAATAAATAAAATCTTTAAAATCAATCAATCAATCAATCAGTCAATAAAATTGCAGCAAAATACCAGCACTCCAACTTAACAGAATGGCTAAGATTAAAATGACCCAACATACTTCACAAAGCAATCTACAGACTTAATGCAATCCCTGTTGCAATACCAATAGCATTTTTCACAGAGCTGGAACAAACAATTCTAAAATGTGTTTGGAACCACAAAAGGCCTCAGATAGCCAAAGCAATCTTTTAAATATTTTTTTTTTTTTAAGATTTTATTTATTTATTTGACAGAGATAGAGACAGCCAGCGAGAGAGGGAACACAAGCAGGGGGGAGTGGGAGAGGAAGAAGCAGGCTCATAGCAGAAGAGCCTGACGGGGCTCGATCCCATAACACCGGGATCACGCCCTGAGCCGAAGGCAGACGCCTAACCGCTGTGCCACCCAGGCGCCCCAGCCAAAGCAATCTTGAAAAAGAAAAACAAAACTGGAGACACCACAATCCCAGATTTCAAGTTATATTACAAAGTGGTAGTAATTAAAACAGTATGGTACTGGCACAAAACAGACATACATATGGTCAATGGAATAGAACAGAAACACAGGAATAAACCCACAATTGTACGGTCAATAAATCTTTGACAAAGCAGGAAAGAATATACAACGAGGAAAAGACAGTGTCTTCGACAAACGTTGTCGGGAAAACGCGAGGATGAGGAGCCGAGGTTGCAGAGCAGAGCTGGAACAAGAAGCCACCTTCAAGACATATGAGAACGAGAGAGGCAGGAGGAGAGTGAATGCAGGACTGTGAGCCTCAGGCTTGAAGGGAAAGCGGACAGAGGAAGGTATGAGCAGATGAGGTCCCTCCACCCAGGCTCTGCTCTCATGTGGTTCTTGAGCTCCCAGTTGGCCAAGAAGAGAGCTCTGAGAGCATGAAATTGGCTATAAACATGCAATTAAAGAAGCCAGCATTTATGTTAGGCACTGCTAGGCTCCATCAACCATGAGCAACAGAAATGAGTCATGTCATCAGATTGGGGAGAGAAGCATCAAGTTTCAAAAAAAACAGTCTAGTTAGCATTTCAAGTGTCTTGAATGTTGATTGGAAGTGACACAAATTATGGGTAACCAGCCCATTAAGATTTTTGGGTGAAAAGAAACAATGAGAATTCTTGTTTGGGTAACGACACTCAGACAACGGAAAGCTGTGATTTGTTCAGCTGGGGGAGCTCCCTTCACTTGTGCTGGATTATTCTATCCCTTTCCACAGGTGGGAGTCATGAGCTCAAACTAAGACCATACAGCCCCGAACTGGCAAAGTCAAGGTTCAAAAACAGGATCTGACTCGAAGGCCGAGTTTTCTCCACTATTTTGACAGTGCAATGCCAAAGAAGAAAATTCTACTCATTTATTCCAAGAAATGTTAACGAATGTCTACGACGTATCAGACATTTGTTTGGGCACCGAGAACGCAGTGATATACATAGGATGCAACTTACTCTTTATTGAGAAATGGCGATCCCTACATGATGACTTCCTCACTGTCCTGAAAAATACAGAGTCAGGCTGGAATCAATCTTGAGAAGAGAGAGAAATAAACAGTAAAAGTAAGCAAAGTGCATATGTCAGAAAATTTTATCCCTGCAATGCTATTTCTAAGTGGAATTTAACGATGGATCTATAAACTGTTGAGTACTGAAGGAAAGTATCCAGGAGCAGTTTAGGCCATACTGTTGGTCTAAAAAAATTTTTTTGTTACATTAGTTTTTTATGGATTTATTTTTCGTCAGCTTTACGGATGTATAATTTACATACGGTAAGATGTATATTTTGGTGAGTTTGGGCAACTGTTACAAACCACCACCACAATGAGGACATAAACCGTCTGTGTAGTAGTGTCAGCAGGACGGCAGGATGGGACCCCAGACTGTCCTTCCCCACCTGAACATGCTGATTGAATAACACACGGACCCGTTCTGTTTGTGAGAAATCCAGAAACCAGTGAAATGGCTCCTGCATCCCAGGTGAGTACAAAATCAGCCTCACCCAAGCCAGTGGCAAAATTCGTGGCAGGTCCTCAGCACAGCACCTCCTCCCGGACCAGCACGCTGGATAAGCAGAAAACTCCCAGCTCCCAGCTTCTCTTTAGGGAGAAAAAGAGAAACTGGACACTACACCCCATGTTCAGGCTTTTCAGGGAGCTGCCCGAGGAACTGGTCTCTGTCTTGCTCTACTCTAGATGCTGACGGGAAATGGCATCAGCTGGGGGGCCACTGAGAACAAAGGCGATGGTTTGGAGCACCCGCTCACCGTACCGCCTCCCTCTGGCTCAGCGCAGAGTGAGTAGAAGAAAAACCCCAACTCCTGGCTCCATCTGGGGAGTGTTTGAGCTTCCAGCTTTTCAGGGGGCTTCACAAGGGACTGACCTCTGTCTCACCTGTCTCAGAGCACAGACGGGCCCCGGCGGCATGGACACGTAGGAACCTCTGAGAACAAGGACAGCTCTGCAGCGAGCTGCTGACTCAGAAGACCTGTGGTAAAGTGGACAGAGGTTCCCTTCTCGGGAGGAAGAGAAGAGTGGAGTGTAAGTCCAACATTCTGACTTTTCAGGGCGCTGCCCAAGGGACCAGCGTTTGTCTCGCGTGACACAGAGGGACTCGGCATACTCTAGAAGCCTTGGCGCCGCCGGACACAAAAGAGCTGGGTCAAGTGAAGCTGCGAAGGTGCCCAAGGAAGCAAGAGATTGCAAGCTCCTGAAGAAAGAAGCTGGCAGGTCCATGTAACTCAGAATTTACATGTGCAAGCCCAGAGAAGACGCTTCACAGAAAAGGTCTGAGCATCTTCAGGTGGAAACAGAAGGCGGCTAGAATCACCACCAAAGCATACGAACGTGGAAAGCTCATCGATAAAGGCAAATATATAGACACACGCAGAATCCTTAAACACGTAAGAGTGGTGTGCGGATCACTTCCAATGCTGTCAGACAAGTTAAAAACAGAAGTGTAAAAGTAACTTTCACTATAAAAATATGTTCATGCATACACAATACAGAAAGATGTAATTTGTGACATAATAACGGAGAGCGGGGGGCAGATGTAAAAATGTAGTTTCGGTAAGTATGCAGCTGAAATTAAGTTATTATCAGCTTGAAGCCTGTTGTTATAACTATAAGGTGTTTTATGTCAGCCCCATGATAATCACAGAGAACATACCCCAGGAAGATACACAAAAGAGAATGAGAATAGGATGAAGACATGACACACACACACACACACACACACACACACACAAAATCAACAAAACGCCGAGAAAGGCAGGAAGAGAGGGACCGAAGAGTTACAGGACAGAGGAGAGCAATGACCAAGAAGACAACGGCATGTCCTTCTCTACGTGATTACTTCAAATGAACATGGATGGAACTCCCCATCCCGAGGACACAGAGTGACCGAGAGGATCAAAAAACAAGACCCAACTGCATACTGTCCACAAGAGATTCATTTTAGATTGAAGGACACACAAAGGCTGAAAGTGAAGGATGGAAAAAGATATTCTGGGCAAACGACAACCAAAGGAGAGCTGAAGTGGCCATATTTGTATCAGAAACAGAGAGACTCTAAGTAGAAAGTTGACACAGAAGACGAAGAAGGACATTCTACCACGGCAAAGAGACCGCAGGAAGTACAGCAAGCACATATCCATCCAACCTCACATGCCTGCTCATGTGAAGCAAACATTGCCCAACGGACCGGGGAGACAGTGCAACACAGGAGATCTCCAGCCCCCGCCTTCGGTGACGTTAAAACTAGGTTTCCACACGCAAAAGAAGGAAACTGGAAACTTACAGTTCGGTGTATGCTAAAACCAACTTAAAGTGGGTTAGACCCAAATGTAAGAAAGCTCAGAGGACAAGCTTCAGAACGTGGGTCTTGGCAATGATTTACTGGATATGACACCAACAGCACAGGCAAGAAAAGCAAAAAAAATAGACAAGCAGGGTTGTATCAAACACACACACTTCTGTAGAGCACGGGGAAGAGCTAATGGGGTGACAACATGCAGAACGGGAGAAGCTACTTGTCCACCGGATGTCCGAGAAGGGGTGAACATCCAAAGTATACATAATGAACTCCAACAACTCAACAGCCATAAACAAATGAATTAATTTTAGAAACCCAATAACCCAATTTAAAAATGGGGAAAGAACTTGAATAAATATTTGCCAAAGAAGACATACAGACGGCCAACAGATAGATGAGAAGGTGCTCATTAATCATCAATGAGGAATCACCAGTAAAACACAAATCAAAACGACAATAAAACCTCACCTCACACCTGTTAGGATGACCATTATTTAAAAGAAAAACAAACAATATAAGTGTTGGTGAGGACGTGAGGGACTAAGAAGTCCGGCGCACTGTTGGCGAGAATATAAAATGATGCAGCCACTGTGGAAAACAGTACAGTGGCTCCTCGAAAAATTAAAAATAGAACTACCCCATGATCCCGCAATGCCAATTCTGGATATTTATCCAAAAGAACCGAAAGCAGGATCTTGCAGAGATATCTGTGCTCTTGTGCTCATGGCAACATGACTCACAAGAGTCGAGAGGCGGAAGCATCCTTGTCCGTCAAAGAATGACTGGACAGAGAACACGTGATACGCGCACACAGTGGAGTATTATTTAGCCTTAAAAGGAAGATCGTGCCACACACAACATGAGTGAATCCCGAGGCCGGCATGCTGTGCGGAACAAGCCAGTCACAGAAAAACAACCAGTGCATGACTCCACTAACACGAGGCAGTCAAAACAATCACACTCGGAAGCGGAACGTAGCGGGGTGGTTTCCGGGGGAAATGCAGAGCCGCTGCTCAGTGGGGTTCAGTCATGCAAGATGAACACATTCCAGAGCCTGCCTACGACAACGCGCACGGTTAACACAATTGTACTGTACCCCTCCAACAGCTGTTGAGAGGATGGGTTGTGTGTTGTCTGTTTTCTCCTAGAATAAAAAAAAATGGGGATAAAATAAATTCCTCCCACTTTGGGACACTTTTGTCTCTAGATATACTGATCGCCACAGCGATATTTTTTGTCTTCCTTATGGGACAGGATCTATCATTCTATCCAGAGCATTTCGACCCCTCACTTCTGGTGTAACATACAGTCCAAATCCCCGTGTTGAACTTCGGGTGACAACCACACATCGCTTCCAACGTCTGGGCCATACTGACCTCCAATAAACACCGTGGGGGGGGCGGGGAATACAAACCATCTCCATTCCCTCAAAAAATCCCTTTCACCTTTTGCATTAACCCCTTTTTCCCACTCTCAGTCCCTGGGAACCAGTGACCTGACCTTTGTCTACATGCTTTTTCGTCTTTTCTGGAAAGGCACAGGAATGAATCGGGCAGCATGTAACGTTTTGTGACTGCCTTCTTTCGCTTGCTTTGTTTTTAAGATGTACCCATTTTGTCACCTGTATCAAAAGTGGTTGGTTTCTGTTTTTTTGCTGGGTAGCATTCCAATTTGTTTTGACTTTTTCAAGAACGTGGTTGCCATCTCACCTGCAGAATGGCATCCCGAAGAAGACACCTGACTCTGATGCCCAGCACCTGGGCACCAGAAGCCGACCTGCGTCACCGGCGGCAGGGCAGTCAAAGCCCAAAGTCAGGCCGACTTCTTTGCTGGACGACTCTGCTTTCACGATTCTGCTCGCTCTTCCTTGAGAGCCTGTGGCCGGCTGCGTGGGTTCCCCTGGAGCCCAGCTTCTCCCCCCAAAGTCACCTGGTGAGCTCTTCCTCCCTGGTGGAGCGGGGATAAAAGCAAACTGCAAACCTCTCACCCAGATCTGGTTTTCCACCCTGCCTGAGCAGGAACGTTACCGTGAGAATCATAAAACATGTCCATGTGCCAATCCCCGCCCTGACCTTGACATCAGACGCTGCAGGCTGGTGCTACAAGATGGGCATATGAAACATGGGGACTGGTTCCCGTGAATCACGGGAGATGAGAAGCCCACGTCTGAAGCTCTTCTTGTTCTGAGAACTTGAACTCTTTAATGTACAAGAGACTTAAGCTTCATCTTTTCTCATCGGTCTCTTCCTCCTTCCCCAAGATGACACAAAGACTTTGGGACAGTCGTCTGTGCAGAAGCCTGTGCCATCCACATCCATGCTCCATAGAACTGGCTGAAGGGAGTCAGGAAGCATGGCTCCGAAGGGTCCCGGGGGTGCCCGTTACCCAGTCCCACCGCCTCTGCTGAGCGGGAAGGCCATGAGGAGCCCGTGTGAAGCAAGAGGAAAGAGCGGGGTCAACTCGCTGGTTTACCCTTGAGCCCAGCGCTGCACTCAGAGCTGCAGGAGCCGCGCCACCTTATGCAGGCTGGTTAGGTCCGTGTGCCCAGACTGCTACACTGACAGATGGCCAGCCTCGTATTTGGGCCAGCTTAATGAGTGGACTACAGAAGCTCTAGAATGAACCTTATGTATGGATTTTACAAAAACAGTCACGAAAAGTGCCCCAAACTACTGTGTCATGAAAAGGAATTCATCTGTTGTCTACATACAGACAGGGTTTTTTTCCCCCACTGTCTTAATTTTATGGTGACTATAGCTGGCCACGGTAGAGGAAATGAAATCATTCCCACACGCATGAGGAATTGCTGATGCCAGAGTACATTTATAGAGAAATAGCAGACCGCTTCTTCCTAAATAATCTGAAAAACTCTAAATCTGGTATTGAAGTTTGAAGAGTTCTTATTTTTCCTTCCTCTTCTGCAGAAGACTCAGGATGATTTACTTTACACTCTTGCACCTTTTTCCTTAGCTGGCGTGCTTTAGGTAGAAATGAGAAAAATTGCATGTGTGACTTAAAACAAAATCAATGCGAGAGTAGGGTTCAGCAGGACGAGGGAGACAGCATGTCCTGGGCTGGGGGCTCTGAACACCTCCTCTGCCCAGGCCTCTGCAGGGCCAGTGCCCAGAGGGGTTTTCTCAGCTGAAGCCACCATGCTTCTGTGGACAACGGACCTGCCGTAGTGGCCGCAGGTGTGCCTCAGAGGGGGCGCCTCACCCACGGCACTCACAGGCCGGCAGACGGGCTCTGGACACGTGCACGCGAGGTCTGCCTGCAGAGCGGCTCCACACAGACCGGCCAGCCAGGCAGGTCCTCTCTCAGGGGGCCCTTGAACGCGAGCAGTTCAGCTGGCCAGTGCAGGCAGAAGGAGACTCAACATAAGCCCGTTAGAAGAGGAGTCACTCCCTGAACAGAAAGTTAGAGGGAGCGAGGATGCCCACTTCCAAGGAGTCAGTTAGCACAGGAGTCTTTGACGAGGAGGCAAGACTGTGTGCAGGGTTACCTGAAATATTGTTGGGGAGCCATGGGCAGGAGCCAAGTGGAGACCCACCTACTCCATGTCTAAATATTGAGAAGTTATCAATCAGATCATGCCCATGGTTCCGCTCTTACTGCCAGCCAACAACCTGCAGCAGATGGGGGCTCACAGAGCGGAGGGCAAGGGGGCTGAGGGCTCCCGCCTCTCCCTGCACTGTCTCCATCCCCTCGCGTCCCCCGGTCCCCCGTATGCATGAATGGTAGTGTGGGTCTGCTGAGCTGGGGCGGAAGCTGCTCTGGCCAGGACTCTGGGGCCTAACTGGCCCTGTGCAAACCTAGGATCAGGACTCATCAGGTCAAGCGCTCAGGTGACCCCCTCAGTGTGTCCCTTTTCTGACTCAAGATTTCCAGGTAGTTGTAAGCATCTTCCCAGACTGCATGACACCAACAGAGAGGAGCAAAGGAGGAACGATACCAGGGGAGGCTCGTCTGCAGAGACGCACACAGCACATATTGGGGGAGACCTCCCCCTTGCCTGAGCCCCCCACCTCTCACAGGTACACACTGCCACCCCGCAGCCTGGCCTCTATGGATGTGGAGGGCCAATTTGCCCTCTGCATTCTTCTCCCATGTGCTGCTCACTGAAGGGACTAGGAGAATTTCAAAGCACCTTCATGGGATGTCAAATAGAAAAAAATCGTTTCTCCATGTCAATGTTTTTGATATGCAAGATTCTCTAAAGTTTGGGGCCCACGTTGGGGCCTTTCTTGCTGGCCCCAACGGCAGCACCGGCTGTGTGCCCACAGAGCTTCGAGCCTTCCCTCATGCCCACAGCATCCTCACCACGAGCTCCCACCGTGGGCTAACCCTGTGCTCGAAAGAACCTAACCACAGGGCACTGGGCAATGACGAGTGAGACCAATCGGTTCCCCTCCTGGCTGCTCGACGTGTATGTACATGTGAATATGTGCGCGCACATGCGTGTGTCAGTGAGCATATACACATCCAGGCCTTTCATTTCCCTGCCGTGCACCCACCTTACAGTCCTGCAGAGAATACAGAATAGAAACAGGCAATTATAACGAGCAAAGGAGGGTCATGTCCCTGACCCAGACCTAAGGTCAGGGGAAGCTCCCAGATGAAGTGACATTTGAAATGAGGTCTGAAGGTTGAAGAGGGAGTTAGCTGGGCCAGGAAGAATGGAGAAACTAAGGCCACGTAGGAGACAGACGATGGCACCTTCAAGAAACGGAAGGCAGAATGATCGAGGATGTGGGAAGGGCTGGGATGTGAGGGGATGAAGGGCCTCGGAACCAGAGACTGGGCTGGAGTGGGAGGCGGGGGTGCGGGGTCAAATCAGGTGCTGTATGTAAGCCACGCTGCCAAGTCTGCACCAAGTCCTGAGAACTAAGTGGAACCACTGATGGGTTTTAGACAAGGAGTGACACATCGTTAAATACGGAGGAAGCAGCCAGGCCCTGCTCCCTCCTCCCTGAACAAAGGCCTATGAGTAGTACATGACTTTGGCCTCTGGTGTGTGTTTGCACTCCTGACGAATTTGGAACTAATCTGAAATTTTGCTTTTCTATCAATTATTAATGAAAGAAAGCAATGGATATGAGCTAGGTATAAAGCAGAAGGAGGCAACATTTTTCACCTCTAGATAATGTTCTAAGTAAAATTAATAAAAAATATGCCTGAGAAAACAAAAAGATTTTAAAATTCCAACTTCTGGGTTGTTTTTTTTCTAGTGTGTTTTGAATAATCTATATAAACTTGAGTTGGAAAACCTTGTCTACTTCTCTTCTGATTGGTCTTTCAACCTAGAAGACAATTCTTTCTCGTTCAAACCCCGTCCTGACATTCAAAGGATGGGTAATGGAAGAAGTTTCTATCGACTTCTGGCAGATAGGGACCTCTCATGTGTATTTGTAAGCACGTGAGGTACTCCTTCAGGGCAACCGGAGAGAGAAAACACGCATCTCCCAATCTCAAAGATTACGATCTAACCAGGGAAAGGAGGTGAGAGAAGCCCAGGCCGGGCCAGCAACATTCCGGTGGGTACAAAGCCACATCCCAGACTGAGAACCGGGATGCGCATGTCTCAGCGTGAGGACCGCGTGCAGAGCGTGACCTAGAATCTGCACTTCTCGTAAGGACCCCGTGTAGACACACACTAAAATCTGAACACCACCAGTCAGTGTTGCAGGGATGAAGAAAGGAATGAAGATTTCAACTTCCCATCACAGAGAAGAGCCGAGGGCGGCGTGGAAGCCGGGTTAGGACGTGAGTGGATGAGTCAGGGTGTGGACGAAACCACGGGCTTCCAAGGAAACTGCTCCCTTCCCTCAGATGTGGGAGAGCTCCTCATGAAGGACACAAAAATAAAGGAAATTTTCTCCTTTTAATGTTGGTGGGCCCTGCTCCCGGGCTCCCAGGGAGACATTTACCAAGGTCAAAATGATCCGACAAAACCTCAATGGTTTCCGGGTCTGTTTCTGCTTTGAGCACACCCTGTCCATCTGCTTCATTTAAAAAAGAACCAAAAAGGAGCATTCCAAACACAAAGGTAAGAAAAAAACAAAAAACCTCCCTGGTTCCCGTAAGATTATAATTGAACATATTTGAACACAGTAAAAACGTAAGATAAAGTCTGTAACTTTCCGGAACATCCTTTGTCAGGATACTTTGTAACTCCTCATGGAAAAACCATATATAAGCCTGCCCAAATGTTCCTGCCCCGAGCTCTCTCCTTTATGAAAACTGTGTATCCAGGACACCTGTCCTTACTTGGACTCCAATAAACTCTTTTTTCTTTCTCTTTTCAATTTTTAAAAAGGTTTGTCCATCTTGCACCTGCAACCCTCAGCTCAGATTCCCTTGATGAGACACAGAAAGGGGAGAGACCATGACTCTGTTGTGAAGGCCAGTGCCCAGGACAGGGTCACCTGGATCCCCAGAAGGACTTAGAATCCACTCACTTCAGGTCAGTTTCACCCAGGACGCCTCCTTGCCCCTCCCCAGGTCTGCCTTCCAGGGGCACGAGGGACTCACTTGAGAGCTCCTCGAGGCACACTTGTCCCCGTGGTGTGTGTGTCCAAAAGTCGTGTGAAAAGCCGGGCAGTTTCCCTTCTCCGGGGACAAGTCACATTCTAAAAGCATGAGGACTGCCAGAACCAGGTGGGTTCGGATTCCCTCCGACCCCATCATGCGGCATCAAGCTGGGTGGCGGGGGAATTCACCAACTTCAATCCGCGAGAGTAGAGGCAGCCTCCAGCTTCTCGTGAACCTCACACTGATTTAAAACTTGCTGGTTTTATAACATTTCAATCTGTTCTACGTGCAAGAGTCACTATAACCCTGTCTTCTCTTCGCACAGAACCTGACAGTCCATAGAAGTTCATTGTAGACGGCTCATGTATGGTTTACACCCTGGGCTGTCCCTGAGCCCACGGACGCTGGGACTGACCCCACCAGGTAGCCTGCAGTTTGTACACGAGGCTCCCTTCTTTCCTCGGCCACTTCTCGACTGCCCACCGGCCTCTCGGTGGCATGTCTTCGCGTGCCCAGGTCTTTCATGTGCAGCTGTGTTGCAGGACTGCACGATCCCTCACGGCTGTCTTGTACACGCATACTTCTTAGAAACGGGCCTCAATCATCTGCACTGTGGAGTCGGCATGTCGGGGTGGCAAAAAGCCTGAGCTCCGGGGTTCCACAGGTTTGAGCCCTACTTCTCTTTCTTTCTGACCGTGCTTTTAAGAAAGTCTGTCTCCTCTTTAAGTTATGGTTTCCTCATCAGTAAAGTGAGTTTAGTAATAGCACTTCTGCTAAGGAAATCAGGTGATACGGGGCACAGGATGGACACTTGGCCCAGCTCACGTCTTATGCTGTGCTCAGGAAGCGGCAGACATAAACAGACAAAATCAGCGAAGGAACCCTGCCCTCCAGGGGAGAATGCATTACTCGCCTCCTTGAGGGAGGAGAAAAAGACAACTCTGCAAATAATCGTCAGGTAGCGGAGGTTTCTTGCTTTGTTTGTTTGCAAAACATCCTTTCTCCTTCTTGTAGTAAAAAGCAGCCCATTGCACGGAGCCTCACTGTCTCCCTGTCCCTAGGATCCCTGTGCTGTGGAACTGTCCAGTGCGGGCCCTGTGTGGCCAAAGGTTTTAGGCCGAGAGAACCCGGCTCTCCTCCTGGAGTTTGCCTCCTGGGTGGGGGAGGTTACCTCGGAAGCAGCCGAGTAGCATCCCGCTGATGGCGCCTCCCGGAGAAACTGGGATCCCCCGAGATACCAGGACGGTGCTGGAATCTGTGCTTTTGGATGTCGACAAGTGCAGCCTTATTTCAGTTCCGTGGACGACCCAGAATCCTTAGCCAGAGTGCCACTCTGTACTGCTTGCCCTCAAAGAGCTCCCGGTGGTGCAGGGAGGAGTAAGGACTTTTAAAACAGAGGGCCTGCGTGCCGGGTTCACAAGGCAGATGAACTGTCTGGTGTGAGGTGGGGGGACTTCCAGGAGGAGGCGGCACATCCATCAGGCATCCGTCCTCCTCCACGGCCCCTTGCTCTCGAGCGGCCAAGGACCTGCCTCCGAGCTCTGTGCCCAACGCCCCTTCTGTGCCTCTTCATTCTTGTCCATGCTGATGTCTGCAGATTCCCTCAAATCCTGCAATTTCAGTTCCCCGGAGGAAACACCGGATTAACCACGGCCACCTATTAGACAACATTCTTTTGCCAGTAGACATAGAGGCCACGACCTGGGCTGGAGAGCCTAGCCAGGAAAGTGGGGGTCCCGTGTCCCAGGGTCCGGTGACCCCTGTGTACAGGACCATGGGGGGGGGCTGTGGTGGACAGGAGTAGCTGCGGGCAGGTCCCTGAGATTCACTCCACAGCAGCAGGTGATGGGTCACTGCGTGGGTAACGGGCTGGCAGGAGTCGTGCAGGGAGAATGGTGGGGCAGCCACTGCAACAGGCCAGGCCAGAGCTGAGCAGGTCCTGACCCCCTGCCCCCGGGCTCACTTACACCGCTGGAGAACGGAGATAAGAAGTGGATGAGGGAGGCATTTAGGACCATTGGGCAGCCATTGTGCGGAGAAGGGGAAGAAGGAGGAACTGTTAAAAATAACTCCGAAGCTTTGAATTTGGGTGATGATTCCAAAAGTGTGTAGTAGAAATAGTAACAGGAAATCAATCTGGCTGTGGGAAGTAGGAGGGGAGAACGCTGCATCGGACACTGTCACAGTTCAAGATGGAAGGGGACTTAAGGATCGGAATCGGTGATTTTAAAACTTTGCATTTTTAATATAATGTAGATACCTGTCTTCAGATGAAATCTTAAGTGGAAGTCCAAAACATATAGCAAAATACTGACCCGGCTTCCTAACGCACAGCTCATCCGTGGAAGCTGTACTGTGCACCTGGCCGGGCGGGGAAACTAAGGCAGCCGTGTGATAGACAGGCTCCGCCCGTCTTCACAGAAGCTCCTCACACACGAACAGGCGATGCTTCCAGACGGACAGGATCTGCAGGAAACACAACAGACCGCTGGGGTCGGCTCGCCTGGGGCTCGGTGGTAAGAGGCAGCGGGAGCCCGTGGTGGGAAGGGCTGGGGGAGATGGGCGAGCAGAGGACAGCAGGTGCAAAGACCCGGAGGTGGAAACGAGCTGGTCTGTTCACAGAGCAGAGAGGCACCGGGGCAGCGGAAGCGCAGTGAACAAATGAGAGACAGAGGAAGAGGCGAGTGAGGTCAGAGAAGGGAAGTGCAGTCAGTCGTGCCCCTTCTTGCTTTGTGCTCTGCTGTGCCCGCAAGACTTCGGGATGGTGAGGTTCACACGCTCCACTAACGCTTGCTGGCCGCAAGAGGAGGAGGTCCTGGAGCCCCACTAGACTAGGGGCTTGCAGCTGACCGTGGAAGGACCAGGTTTGAACTGCACGGGTCCACTTACACACTTTTATTTATTTATTTTAGAGTGCGAGTTTGCGGCAAGTGCATGAGGGGGAGGGGGAAGGGGCAGGGGGAGCGGGAGAGAGCATACCCTAAGCAGCCTCCAGGCCCAGTCGAGCCTTACCGAGGGGCTTCATCCCAGGACCCTGAGATCGTGACCTGATCCGAAACCAAGGGTCCAATGCCCAACTGAGCCACCAGGCACTCCCCACTTTCTTTGAGTAGACAGAAGCAACAAGGCCTTTCTTCACAGCCACGCACCCAGGCTCCCGGGATCTTACTAGGCCATGGGCGCAGGGGTCCCACACGCTGTCCCCCGCGCACTGGGGAGGAGAGGGGCAGGGCCGCAGGCTGCCAGGTGCCTGGACTGTAGCCAAGGAGAGCGCCCAGGGGCCAGCCGGCTCTGTACAGGGCACCGCGGTCCTCTTGACCTGCTGGGGCTGCGCTGGGGCGAGAGGCCCCCACCCTCCTCCAGGCGGGCACTCGGGAGGCCGCAGCTGCGAGGCGGGCTCAGCTATACCGGCGGCAGCCCGCGCAGCCCGTCCCTGTCCTGGCTCAGCCCCAGCGGCCCTCCTATACCTGCCTGCCTTTCAGTAAATACACCTGCACATCTGTAAATGCATTTTCTCTTCCTTGTGATTTTCTTAATTACAGTTTCTTTTCTCTAGCTGACTTTATTGTAAGAATATGGTTTATAATAAAAAAAATACATGTTCATTGACTGCTCATGTTATCCTGAGGCTTCTGGCAACACTGGGCTATTAGTAGTTGAGTTTTGGGGGAGAATCAAAAGTTATATGCAGATTTCTGTTGGGGCAGGTGGGCGCCCCTAATGCCCACATTGTCCAAGGACTAACTGTGTCTGTGTCCTCATCATCTTGCTCTGAATCTTCTGGGTCATAGCACACTCATCGGCACAGGAGCGTGATGGCAAACCAGGTCCCTCCCTATCCCCCCACGAATTGCTGTGTGGAGCAAAAAAGCCCGGGTTATTAATTAAGCATTTGCTTTAGGGGCGCCTGGGTGGCACAGCGGTTGAGCGTCTGCCTTCGGCTCAGGGCGTGATCCCGGCGTTATGGGATCGAGGCCCCACATCAGGCTCCTCTGCTATGAGCCTGCTTCTTCCTCTCCCACTCCCCCTGCTTGTGTTCCCTCTCTCGCTGGCTATCTCTATCTCTGTTGAATAAATAAATAAAATCTTTAAAAAAAAAAAAAAAAATTAAGCATTTGCTTTAAAACTTTTCCCTGTAATAAAATTTACTTACAGTGTAATTGGTTTTCTTTTCTCCTATAAATTAGTCATTCTTTAAACCACAAGTGAATGACCAGCTCCAGCTTGTTCTGGGGCTCCACTTTCTCTGTCAAGTCTGTACGGGCTCAGCCGTCCTGTAACAACAGAACCCTCCCGAACTCCCCGCTCTAACAGCCGGGAGATGCTGACACAGAAGTCGCGGGCCCTGAAGGAACAGGCTTCACAGGACCACTGACGACTACAAAGGACGGAGCGTGGCTCACTACGGGAACACGGAAGATGGTCTTCGATGAAGGAACTCAGCTCTACATGCAGTGAGCGAGCTCGCTGTGCCTTCCTTCTTTCCTACTGACTACCAGTAGCTCCTTGAGGGTAACTTGGGTTTACGTGTGGGGAAGAATAAGCCGGTTCACGCACAGAGCTCCGCCCTCGGCTTGGAGAAGATGGCAGGATGTGGGTACCCTTCCCAAGGCCCGTGCTTTAGGACTACAGGGTCGCAGCCTCCCCCTGCCGAGCATGCACACAGCACGTCCCACTTCCATGCCTCCCATGTGTGCCCGATTTGGGGCAGACACACTTGCCCAGCATCCTGTGGGCACAGCCGTTGACAGCAGGATAAAGAGCTGCCAACAGCACTGTCGTCCTCTTCCCCAGGGACCCTCATGTTCTCCCGTATCCTGTCTTCTTTCCACTCCTGTAACTCCTGTGTCCTGTGGGCAAGACCCTCCTCCAGGCTGTGGGCAGCACCTCAGGTACAAAGGTCTTTCTGAGTCAGAGGACCAGGAACCTGGGAAGCTTTGTGGTCATTATGACCCTCTCTGAACAGAATGACTGGCTGCCAGATGCGCTCAAGGCGGTACAACTGGCCCAGCCTGGAGATGATGCAATCCAGTCACCAACTCGCCATAGCTCGGGCTGCAGGGACCACCCCCCATGCTTGGGTGGCTTGGCCCAGTTTTACACTACACCTCATTTCACTTCTTCTCTGAGAAATACACCAACAACTTCAGGAAGCAAAGTCGTCTGCTGTACACACAGAATGACTGTGTGTCGCAGAGGAAGCAATGAACAAAACTCTGAAAGCTAAGTTTGGCTCTAAGAAATCTGGGCGATGGTCTTATCATCGGTCGTGTGCCTGTCTCCCAGCGCTTTGACTATGGGAACTAGCCTCAAGGGCAGAGACCGAGGGCCTTCCCACGCTTGACTCAATTCTGACGATCGTGACATCATGTCTGGGAACAGGCATGCAGCGGGTGTAAAACACGCCGCCACAGGGTGTGTTTCTGCCCCAGGACCGAAGTCTTAATTCTTCCCACTAAGTAGAGCATCAGCAGTGGTTATTCTGCCAAAGGAAACGCCTTAACATACCTTCTTCCTTTTCCAAGGAGCTGGAATTCAGGAACTGACGGCCCCAGCTGTCAAATCAGGCTGGAGACGGGTGAAGAGATGGGCCAGCGCATCCTGCAGACAGCGGGAGACAGGCCTATTGCTGGACCCGAAGGGTGAGGCCATGTGAGTGTGCTGTCCACGGAATGACTACGTCTACGCCGTACGGTTTTAAAACAATGGGATTAGACCCAGGGATTTGGTGTGCTCGGCTCTGGTATGAATGCTCAGAGCTGATTCAGTGGCTGATGCCGGAAATAAAGTCAGGCACGTGGTTGGAAAATAGGACTACGTGGGCTTCAGCCGACGGAGTCACGTGGCATGGCCGGGGGGTGTGAGTGCAGGAGGAAATGGGTTTAGGATGCCAATGCTCCGTTCGTGCCTGTCCTGAGGACGCAGCAGGATTGCAGGCTCTGCTGGGCTATGCCCCAGAGCGAGGTGCCTCCGACATCCCAGCTCGTCCTTGCCCTTCCTTGGGAGAAATCCTTGATGACTGGCTAATCTTCCTTACAACTGAGAAGCCGCTGGGTCTCTCCCCTAGGGACTTCTAGGAAATGCAGATCACATTTGAAACCAGCCTAAAGAAGACCTCTCCTAAAGGAAAACTATTTCTTCCAATAAGCCTTAGATGCATTTCACGGGTGAGTAATAATAGACCCGCCCTGGGTACTCTTCCTTGTGTCTAAGCTCATGTGTTCCCGAGCTAATCCCCGCTCATGGTATGGACAGGACAGTGGTTGACCAGACGGTCTTCCCCGCCACAGGAAGAAGCCTCACTCTGCCCAGAACCGGAAGGAGGCAGGACTCAGATGGTGAAGAAGTGGGTGTTGATGTTTTTAGTGTTCACTCTGTAGCACAAGTTCTCGGAAGTTCTAACGCAGAATCCCGTGCCCTCCAGAAGCAGAATGGATCCAGAAACACTGAGTCACTGGACTACACTGATGGGAAGCGGCCCCCGGACGGTGTGAGCAGGACATGTGGAGAGCTCCCAGCTGCAAACCCACAGCGTGACCTCAGCTTCTGGTCTGAGGTCGCGCTGCATGTCCCCCCACCCCGACCAGCTCTTCCTCGCTGCCCTGGAGGCTATCACTTGTCCCTGCTATGTGCCCAGGAATCTACGAGGTGCTACGCAGGCATTATTTCAGCTTGAGTGTGTGGATTCAGACCTCCAGGCTTCTGCACACCCGCTGTGCGATTCGGGACAAGGCTCTCAGTGTCTCTGTGCTTGGCTGTTCACGTATAAAGGAGCAACGAACATAGAGAATCACTACATGTCAAGCACTTAAACAGCTGTGGGACCCCAGAGAGCCTGGAGGTCCGTCACTGTTACTATGTCTGTTACTGAGACCCAGAGAGGCCGAGTCTCCGTGCGGGTCACACGCCAGCATCCCAGGGGCAGGGCAGGTGTTGCCCCGAGGCACCGTGTTCCACAAATGGCGACCTGTGCATCTATACTCTCAGCTCTGGCCGCTGGGGGCAGCCTCCCCACCCACTGATCCTCGCTGGGGTGGACTTGCCCGGTGGATTCCTCCCACCGCCCCTCCACGATCTGTACCTGGGAGGGAGATGGCAAAGGGCTGGTGGGCTGCAGTAATGGAAGGACGCAGGAGGGGGCGCTGAGGGTTCTCAGGAGGTCGGGGCTAGATTTGGAATACAGTGAAGACAAAAGGCGGCTAACTTGTGATCACAAAGACAGCATGGTGCTGGCACAAAAACAGACACATAGACCAATGGAACAAAATAGAGAATCCAGAAATGGACCCTCGGCTCTTTGGGCAACTCATCTTTGATAAAGCAGGGAAAAACTTCCGGTGGAAAAAAGACAGTCTCTTCAATAAATGGTGCTGGGAAAATTGGACAGCTACATGCAAAAGAATGAAACTTGACCACTCTCTCACACCATACACAAAAATAAACTCCAAATGGATGAAAGACCTCAATGTGAGACAGGAATCCATCAAAATTCTAGAGGAGAACATAGGCAACAACTTCTATGACATCGGCCAGAGCAACCTTTTTCACGACACATCTCCAAAGGCAAGAGAAATAAAAGATAAAATGAACTTATGGGACTTTATCAGGATAAAGAGCTTCTGCACAGCCAAGGAAACAGTCAAAAAAACTAAGAGACAGCCCACGGAATGGGAGAATATATTTGCAAAGGACACCACAGATAAAGGACTGGTATCCAAGATCTACAAAGAACTTCTCAAACTCAATACACGAGAAACAAATAAACAAATCAAAAAATGGGCCGAAGATATGAACAGACACTTTTCCAATGAAGACATACAAATGGCTAACAGACACATGAAAAAATGTTCAAAATCATTAGCCATCAGGGAAATTCAAATCAAAACCACACTGAGATACCACCTTACGCCAGTTAGAATGGCAAAGAAAGACAAGGCGAGAAACAACAATTGCTGGAGAGGATGTGGAGAAAGGGGATCTGTTGGTGGGAATGCAAGTTGATGCAAGTTGGTACAGCCACTCTGGAAAACAGTGTGGAGGTCCCTTAAAAAGTTAAAAATTGAACTACCCTATGACCCAGCNAATTTAGCCATTTTAGCCATTGGACTACTGGGTGCCATTTTAGCCATTGGACTACTGGGTGTTTACCCCAAAGATACAGACGTAGTGAAGAGAAGGGCCATATGCACCCCAATGTTCATAGCTGCATTGTCCACAATAGCCAAATCATGGAAGGAGCCGAGATGCCCTTCAACAGATGACTGGATTAAGAAGCTGTGGTCCATATATACAATGGAATATTACTCAGCTATCAGAAAGAACGAATTCTCAACATTTGCTGCAACATGGACGGCACTGGAGGAGAAAATGCTAAGTGAAATAAGTCAAGCAGAGAAAGACAACTATCATATGATTTCTCTCATCTATGGAACATAAGAACTAGGAGGATCGGTAGGGGAAGAAAGGGATAAAGAAAAGGGGGGTAATCAGAAGGGGGAATGAAACATGAGAGACTATGGACTCTGAGAAACAAACTGAGGGCTTCAGAGAGGAGGGGGGTGGGGGAATGGGATAGGCCGGTAATGGGGAGTAAGGAGGGCACGTATTGCATGGTACACTGGGTGTTATATGCAACTAATGAATCATCGAACTTTACATCAGAAACCAGGGATGTACTGTATGGTGACTAACATAATATAATAAAAAATCATTAAAAAAAAAAAAAAGGCGGCTAACAGCTACAGAGAAAGTGAAGGGATCGACAGTACCACACACGGAGGGTCCCCGTTGCTCTCCTCTGTCTTCCAAGGGGCAGGGGTGTGACCGCCGGCGCCCGCGTCCTCTCCTTCCTGCTCTGTGTCCTTCGCAGCTGCTCGCAAAGGGGGCTACTAAGCACAGGAAACGAGGCTATAATCAGAATTGAGATTTGCTGTAAGCGTAAAATACACACTGGAATCCAAAGACTTCGTACGAAAAACACAATGTAAAACATCTCAGTTTTAACTTTTCAAAACCTTAATTATATTTGAAATACTGATATTTTAGATATATTGACTGAAATAAAACATATCACTAAAGCTTATTTTACCTATTTTTTTCTAGTTTGATTAATGAGGCATCTATAAAATGTAAAATGATGTATGCGAATTGGTTCTATTTCTGTTGCACAGGGTTGATCTAGGTCACTCCCCACTGCCAAGGCCAGGGTGGGCCTCCTCCACTGGCTGATCTACCAAGGATGGACCCCTCAATGACGGGGTCGCCCCTAGTGGTGGCCAGGGGCTACGGGATACAGTGGGTGTGGATGGTCTACAGGCCTGGGCGTCCCTTCCTATGTGTTGCCAAACAAAGCCAGAGAAAGGAAGAGAAGAACAATCTGGTAGAAAGAGGGGCCCCAGCGATGTCGGGCACAGGCATAGGCTCTGGGTCAAGGTGGCCTGGAGAGGGTCCCAGAACCGGTACGTTCTGGGAGGTGACACTGATAGAGCTGGAAGAAGCAGAGGGGCTGTAACCAGCTTTGAGCTGACACTGTCCAGAGTGGGCCCCCCTGGGCGGGGGGGGGGGGGCCCAGNCGTGAAGAAGCCAGCTTGACCACTGAGAGCAAGAGAGGGAAGAAAATTGATAGACCAAACAAAACTGAGATAGTTGTATGTGTCTCAGTACTTATGTTTTCACCGAAGGAAAAGGCCAGCCCCTCATTAGCAAACAGGGGGACCCAGCCTCTGGGTTGAGGCAAGAACCCAACGTTGAGTTACCCAAGATCTGGCAAAAAGAAAACAGAATGCACTGGACACAGAGCATTAAAAAGTAGGGACTCTGGTATGGGGAATGAAGAGGGGTATGGTTTGTAGCAAAAGTGGGGACTCCCAACTCGAGAAAAACACAGAAACTGGGTTGTCAAAATGGGAGGCAAAGCCAAAGTTGTTCTGGCAGAGAAAATATTTCCCTGAGTCCACGCAGTTGAGCTGGGCCTCCCTCAATCTCTCCCAAGGTCAGTCAAAATCAAGTGACCTACCTCAGCTGTGGGGAGAGGACGAGCCGCAAAGGTGGAGAATCTGGCGGAGCGCGGCCATTAGCCGAGGTCAGAGAGGCAGACGCAGCCCCCGTGCACCATCACAGTCGTGGTCTCCTTTGGAAGAAGTGAGTCTATTTCACAACCCTTGATAAGCAATGGGTGTCTCAACACATTGCGCCCTGGCCTGTGGAAGCAGGAGAAAGGTGGGATGATTCTCACGGACCAACCTCCAACATTACTGTACGATCTCGGAGAGATGGTGTCTTCTCTCTTGGCCTCAGTTTCTTATTTGTAAAATGAAAGACCTGAAGCCGATGGTCTAACTGGTTCCTCTAATTGTTTCGTCTTCAGTAAACAGAGGACATACAATATTGCCATGTTCCCCTACCCCCAAATCTGCTGCATTGGAAGATTGCAGGAAATGTTGTGAACTTAAATGTAAATATCAAGCAGAGGCATGGTATGTATACAGAGTGTATAATGCAATTCCAGTAAAATAGCTCTGACTTATTCATTCATTTTCTGGCGAATCCCACATAATTGAGTCATTCTGCTGTTCAAATACTCTGCCTCCATTACTGTTACTGTACAATATCGCCCAGCATTTCACTTCCCCATTGCCCTGCTTCCTTGGCCTTTACGTACCATGCTGTTGCTCAGAAGTTCCCTCTGAAATAGGCAATAAACTACTCAGCAGGGAATCCCACCTAGAAGGGATAACGTCTGAGCAGTGGACTCAGACAAGGAGCATGGCAACAGGCACAGATGGTTCCCTGTGCCAGTCCTCTGCTCAGCTGGAAAGGATCCAGACCACAGCTTTCCAGAACCAGGGCCAACATAAGTGTACACACTGTTCCCCGCGTGCTCAGAGGTACTTAGAGCTCTCAGGATCCCCTTCCCTTGCACGGCTTTGCAAACATAGGCACAAGCCACTGGGCACCCGTCAAGTGAGGCGCAGGCTGGCTCAGGTCCACAACCAGAAAGGCCGTGCCTCTAACCTCAGACAGCAAGTCCTTGTCAGTCAGGATTGGAAGGGTCCCGTGAACTGCTCTGTGACCAGTACTGGGCTTTTGGCACTCAGCGTATTCAAGCAAAGGGAAGGCTGTCAAGTAAACGAATTTTGCTAGAATATGTAAATACTAAAAAACAAACCAAAACACACTTGCAGTTACTGATTGCAAATGTTTTTGGTGCAGGAGGCAGGGACATCGCTGAGGATGCTTGGATGATGTCCTTTAAGCCAACGTGAAGCTAGGAACATGGGAAGAGTAAGACGTCCACTTCTAAAGAACTGTTAAGGTCTAGCAGGTGGGTTCTGATTCACGCAAGCCCAGTTCCATGACAACCGAGACTTAAGGGACTCACAGATTGGCTGGACATCACATACGCCACCATGGTTTCTCACTCAGTTGATGTGTGGTGACATTTTTAAATGATTGATTCTAGAATGGTTCTAATGAATTCAAAATGTATGGAAGAGAAATTTTCCTTCTCTCAGTGCATGACGTTAGGGCATAATGTTGTCCTTTCAGGTTAAGTAAGAGTTCTTTACGAGCAGGGAGGAATTTGAGATCTGCATTTGGCACACTACAGAATATAAGGTATAAATAGTCCCCCAAAATTAGCAAAACTAAGTCATGTGAGAGAAAGAAACTTTGGAAACCTTAAGCATTCTCTTCCCCTAAGAGGTGAGTGTCCCAGGAAGTAGGCCCAAGAGTTTAGGGGTTTCTTCCCTCTGGCTGTCAGCTCCCTCTCGCTCCCTCTTTCCGAGGCAGCTCTGTGCTCTGTGCACATTGTGGATCTTGTGGTCTATGTTCAAGTCTGTCACCCAGGGGCCTGTGATGACTCACAAACTCTCGCTCCAAGGGGCCTGCTGCACTCTCGGCAGCCTGGCAGGACACATGGTTCTGACTCCCACTCCGGTAAGGAAGCTTTACAGTTGAGCGGTGAGTGACAGGGACACAAACCTTATTTGAAAATCAATGGCACACTGTCAGGAATGAAACCATCGGTGATTGGGCCAAGTTCCTCACCCTACACCAAACAAAGCCCTAGTTCTGAGACTTAATCCAATTATCTGAACAAGTCATCATTTTCAAAAGAGTGTAGCCAGTGCCACCTAGCGGAACTACTGTAAATCTCAGTCTTGCAAAAATCCTCAAAATCCGGCTATTTCCTGTGACTGGGACTAGGCAAGGTAGCTGCCTCTTTCTGTGAGGTTCTGCTCTGGATGTTTCAGCATTTTTATTCTGACGCGAGCACAGGCAGATCCAGAACACTAATTTTAATTTGACATGCAAATCCTCCCAGGACAATTTCCGGGGCGAACTGTGTCACCCCAGCACGGGACCTTGTCAGTTGCTCCTGGTCCCAACGCGTCTGGACTATGGATTCACTGTGCCAAGTTTCAAACTTCCCACCCCAGTGCAGAGGCTGTTCTGGGTGACCTTCCACTTCAGGGAGGCTGGACATCAGCTCTTATTTGTACCCCAACATCTGTGGTCACTTCTCAAGAAGTCCTTTGGTTTCCGCATGTCATTCGTGAACATCTGCGCCAATGGGCTCTCCGTGTGTGAGCTGACATGCACTACAGGAGATCACAAGGAGATTTCCTTAAAGATGACTCTCACCCCCCTTGGGGAGCTGCAAACAGACATAGGGTATAATTTGAATTTGATGTCATGGCCACAACAGGAGGACACTGATCCAGATAACACCAATCAAACTGGGAATTTGGAACTGAGACTGGAGCAGAGACGGAAGTTGGAAAATAATTCTATCGATCGATCGATCGATGCAAGCAAATGAGGAAGTTTTTTCTGAAATCCAGTTAAGCATCTTTTTAAAAATGAGAGTGAAAGAAAATAATCTTCTATGTTCAGATATGTTTGGGAAATCTTGTTCAACAAGGTTAAACAGTTTCTTTGCCACAGGACTATTGGTAGCCTTTAATACTCTTGCACGTACTATGAATCTTCCGGAAGAGGGTGTAGACACTATGCTCCCAGATCTTGCCAGAAAGCTTTGAGCGCCAGCAACACCCATATAATTTCTCAGAAGCACTGCAAAGAGCGCTTCTTTGTGTTTTTACTGTTTTTCAATTTAAATTTTGTTAGTTAATACACAGTGAGATATTGCCTTCTGGAGTCGATTCAGTGATTCGTCATGCACATACAACACCCAGTGCTCATCCCAGCAAGTGCCTCCTTAGTGCCCATCCCCCACCCACCTCCCCACATGAGGTTCGGTTTATTCTCTATCATTAAGAGCCTCTTATTGTTTGTTTCTCTATCTCCTTTTTCCCCTTTCCCATGTGTTCATCTGTTTTCTTTCTTAAGCTCCACAATTAGGTATTCCACATGTGAGTACATCTCCAACTGACTTATTTCACTTAGCATAATATCTTTAGCTCCATCCATGTCATTGCGAATGGCAAGATTTCATTCTTTTTGATGCTGAGTAATATTCCACTATATATATATATATATATCCCACATGTTCTTCGTCCATTCATCTGTCCATGGACATTCGGGCTCTCTCCATCAGGGTGCTTGTATCCCTTTGAATCAGTATCTTTGTGTCTCTGGGTAAATACCCAGTAGCACAATTGCTGGGACATAGGGTAGCTCTATTTTTAACTTTTTGAGGAACCTCCATACTGTTAACAGTGTAAGAGGTTCCTCTGTCTCTGCATCCTCGTCAACACTTGTTGTTTCCTGACTTGTTAATTTCAGCCATACTGACAGCTGTGAGGTGGGATCTCACTGTGGTTCTGATCTGTGTTTCCCTGATGATGAGTGATGTTGAGCATCTTTTCATGTCTGTTGGCCATCTGTACGCCTTCTTTGGAAAAGTGTCTATTCACATCTTCTGCCCATTTAGTAACTAAATTATTTGGTTTTGGGGTATTGAGTTTAGTAAGTTCTTTATAGATTTAGGATACTAACCCTTTATCAGTTGGGTCATTTGCAAAAATCTTCTCCCATTCGATAAGCTGCCTTTTACTTTTGCTGATTGTTTCTTTTGCTGTGCAGAAGCTTTTTATCTTCACGAGGTCCCAATAGTTCATTTTTGCTTTTCCCCCCTTGCCTACAGCTGTGGCTGTAGGTCAAAGAGGTTTCTGCCTGTGTTCTCCTCTAGGAATTCTACGGTTCCAGGTCTCACATTTAGGTCTTTCATCCATTTTGAATTTATTTTTCTGTATGGTGTAAGAAAGTAGTCCAGTTTCATTTTTCTGCATGTGGCTGTCCAGTTTTCCCTACACCATTTGTTGAAGAGACTGTCTTTCTTCCATTGGATATTCTTTCCTGATTTGTCAAAAGATTAGTTAACCACAGAGTTGAGGATCCATTTCTGGGCTCTTCATTCCATTCCATTGATCTATGTGTCTGTGTTTGTGCAAGTACCATGCTGTCTTGATGACTACAGCTTTGTAATATAGCTTGAAATCTGGAATCGTGATGCCTCTGGTTTTGTTTTTCTTTCTCAGAATTGCTTTGGCTATTCAGGGTCTTTTGTGGTTCCATATTAATTTTTGGATTGTTTGTTCTAGCTCTGTGAAAAATGCTGGTGGTATTTTGATAGGATTGCATTAAATGTGTAGATTGCTTTGGTAGTATAGACATTTTAACAATGTTTGTTTTTCCAATCCATGAGCATGAAATGTTTTTCCCTTTCTTTGTATCCTTTTCAATTTCATTCATAAGTGTTTTATAGTTTTCAGAGGACAGATCTTTTACTTCTTTAGCTAGATTTATTCCGAGGTATATTACTATTCGTAGTGCAATTGCAAATGGGATCGATTCCTTGATTTCTTTTTTTCCTACTTCATTATTGTGCATAGAAATGCAACAGATTTCTGCACATTGCTTTTATACCCTGCGATTCTGCTGAATTCATGTATGAGTTCCAGCAATTTTTGGTGGAGTCTTTCAGGTTTTCTACATAGAGTATCATGTCATCTGCAAATAGTGAACGTTTGACTTCTTCCTTGCCGGTTTGGATGCCTTTTCTTTCTTTCTGTCGTCTGACTGCTGAGGCTAAGACTTCCACCACTACGTTAAAGACTAATGGTGAGAGTGGACATAACTGTCTTGTTCCCGACCATAGGGGAAAGGCTCTCAGTTTTTCTGCATTAAGGATGATGCTAGCTGTGGGTCTTTAGCATATGGACTCTATGATGTTGAGGTATGTTCCTTCTATCTCTACTTTGTAGAGGATTTTGATCAGGAAAGGCTGCTGTATTTTGTCAAATGCTTTTTTTCTATATCTATTGAGAGGATCATATGATTCTTATCCTTTCTTTTATTAATATGGTGTATCACGTTGATTGATTTGTGAATATTGAACCGTCCCTGTAGCCTAGGAATAAATCCCACTTGATCATGTTAGTCATGGTGAATAATTCTTTCAATGTACTGTTGAATTCGATTTGCTAGTATTTTGTTGAGAATTTCTGCATCCACTTTCATCAGGGATATTAGCTTGTAATTTTCTTTTTTAGTGGGTCTTTTACTGGTTTTGGAATCAAGATAATGCTGGCTACATAGAATGGGTTTGGAGGTTTTCCTTCCATTTCTATTTTTTGGAACAGTTTGAGAAGAATAGGTATTAACTCTTCTTTAAATGTCTGGTAGAGTTCCTCAGAGAAGCCATCTGGCCCAGGACTTTTATTTATTGGGAGATTTTTGATTATTGATTCAGTTTCTTTGCTGGTTATGGGTTTGTTCAAATTTTCTATTTCTTCCTATTTCAGTTTTGGAAGTTTGTAAGTTTCTAGGAATTTGTCCATTTCTTCCTGGTTGCCCAGTGTGTTGACATATAATTTTTCATAGTATTCTCTTATAATTGTTTGTATTTCTGGGGTGTTTGTGATCTCTCCTCTCTCATTCATGATTTTATCTATTTGGATCTTTTTTTCTTTTTGATAATTCTGCCTAAGGGTTTATCAATTTTATTAATTCTTTTGAAGAAACAGCTCTTAGTTTTGTTAACCCATTCTACTGTTTTCTTTTTGTTTGTGTATCATTTATTTCTGCTCTAGTCTTTATTCTTTCTCTTCTTCCACTGGCTTTAGACTTTATTTGTTGTTCTTTTTCTAGCTCCTTTAGTGTAAGTTTAGGTTGGGTATTTGAGACTTTTCTTGCTTCTCGAGATAGGCCTGTATTGCTACATACTTCCCTCTTTAGACTGCCTTTGTTGTATCCCAAAGGTTTTGGGCTGTCGTGCTTTCATTTTCTTCCCCATGTATTTCTTTAAATTCTTAATTTCCTAGTCAAGCCATTCATTCTTTAGTAGGATGCTCTTTAACATCCACGTGCTTATGGTCTTTCCAAATTTTTTCTTGTGGTTGACTTCAAGTTTCATAGCACTGTGGTCTGAAAACATGCACGGTATGATCTCAGTCTTTTTGTACTGGTTGAGGCCTGATTTGTGACCCAGTAAGTGATCTATTCTGGAGAATGTTCCATGTGCACTCGAGAAGAACGTGTCTTCTTCTGTTTTAGGATGAAATGCTCTGACTATATCTGTGGAGTCTGTCTGGTCCAGTGTGTCATTAAAAGCCATTGTTTCCTTGTTGATTTTCTGCTTAGATGATTTGTCCATTGCTGTGAGTGGGGTGCTAAAGTCCCCTACTATTACTATTATCAATGAGTTTCTTTATGTTTGTTATTAATTGATGTATATATTTGGGTGTTCCCAAGTTGGGGGCAAAAATATTTACAATTATTAGATCTTCTTGATGAGTAAGCGCCTTAATTATGATATAATGCCCTTCTTCATTTTTTGTTGCAGTCTTTGTTTTAAAATCTAGTTTGTCTGGGGCGCCTGGGTGGCACAGCGGTTAAGCGTCTGCCTTCGGCTCAGGGCGTGATCCCGGCGTTATGGGTTCGAGCCCCACATCAGGCTCCTCTGTTATGAGCCTGCTTCTTCCTCTCCCACTCCCCCTGCTTGTGTTCCCTCTCTCGCTAGCTGTCTCTATCTCTGTCAAATAAATAAAATCTTAAAAAAAAAAAAATTAAAAAAAAAAAATAAAATCTAGTTTGTCTGATATAGGTACAACAACTCAGCTTTCTTCTGACATTCATTAGCATGATAGATGGTTCTCCATCCCCTTACTTTCAATCTGCAGGTGTCTTTCGGTCTAAAATGAGTCTCTTGTAGGCAACATGTAGATGGATCTTATTTTTTATTCATTCTGATATCCTATGTTTCTTCATTGGTGCATTTACATTTGGGGTGATTAGACATGAATTTGATGCCACTGTGTTCTCTGTAGAGTTGGTATTTCTGGTGATGTTCCCTCGTCTTTTCTAGTTTTTGTTGCTTTTGGTCTTTTTTTTCTCCACTCAAAGAGTTCTCCTTAAAATTTCTAGCAGGGCTGGTTTAGTGTTCACAAATTCCTTTATTTTTTGTTTATCTGGGAAACTCTTCATCTCTCCTTCAATGCATTTTCTCTTATCCTCTTCTGAATGAGAGCCTTTCCGGATAAAGAATTCTTGGCTGCATATTTTTCCCATTCAGCATGTTGACTATTTCCTTTCACTTCTTTCTGGCCTGCCAAGTCTCTGTGGACGGATCCACTGTGAGTCTGATCTGTCTTCCCTTGTAGGTTAAGGACTTGTTTTCCCTTGCTGCTCTCAGGATTCTTTCTTTGTCTATGTATTTTGTGAATTTGAATATGATCTGCCTTGGCAATGGTTGGCTTCTGTTAAATTCAGTGGGAGTCCTCTGAGCTTCTTGGATTTTGATATGTGTCCTTCCCCAGATTAGGGAAGTTTTCAGCTATAATTTGCTCCAGTAACCTTCTTCCCTTTTTTCTCTTCATCTTCTAGGACTCCTATGATATGAATGTTATCACATTTAAGTAAGTTGCTGAGTTCCCTCAGTCTGTCTTTGGGGTCCATTACCTTTCTCACCCTCTTCTTTTCAGCTCCATTATTTTCCATAATTTTATCTTTTGTATCGTGATTCACTCCTCCACTACATCCACCCTCATTTTTATGATCTCCACTTGGGATTGTGTTTCAGTTACAGCATTTTTAATTTTGGCCTGACTAGATTTTAGTTCTTTTACTTCTACAGTAAGGGATTCTCTGGTGTCTTCTATGGTGTTTTCAATCCCAGCTAGTATCCTTATAACCATTGTTTTAAATTCCAGTTCAGACATCTTACTTTTATCTGTGTTGGTTAAATCCCTGGCCATGAGTTCTACCTTGTGTTCTTTCTTTTGGGGTGAATTCCTCTGTCTCGTCATTTTGTCCAGAAAAGAAATGAATAAAGAGAAAAAAGAATAACAACAACAAAAAAACCACACAGCAAAAAATAAAGAGGAAGAAAATTAACAAGAAAAATAAAAACAAGAAAAACTAGATCCAGGGTATGTTTTGGTCAGCTTGTTAAAAGAATCTAGGTCCCAAAATAAATAAAATAAAATAAAATAAAATAAAATAAAATAAAATAAAATATTAAAAATATACACAAAAGTGTTCATGTAAAAATGAAAATTAGATAAATAAAAAAATTAAAGGATTTGGAAAATATAAGGAAATAAATGAAAAAATAATAAAGGAAATAATGAGTAGAAGTAAAAGGAAGGTCGATCGTCTTTCCCCTAGAGCTGAAGCTCTGCAGGCCTGCGGATCAGAGGACTTGGTGCTGGTCTGGGGGACAGGCCGCTACGAGGACCCGCAGACTGGTTTCAGGGCAGGCGGCTGGGTGCGCGGCACCCGCCCTCCGCTGGGGGCGCTGTTCTGTTCCCCGGAGGCTTCCAGCCCCGACGGAGGGACGGAGGGACGAATATGGCGGCGCCCGGCACTGCAGCCGCAGAGCTGAAAATCCCTGCCCTCCACTCTTCAACAAGCCCTCACAGAAATCGCCCTGTCTCCCTGGTTTCCGCCTGAACCCCGCCTCCCCCTGCCCCTGTCCCAGGCTTTCTCCCGCGGTGCCTGACGGAGCTTCCGACTCCAAGTTTCAGGGATGCCGGGGGCGCAGGCGCTGCATCTCCGGGAGCGGCCCCTCCGCTGCCCCCGGCCCAGCCGCAAGACCCCGGCCGCTCGCAGTTTCCAGCAGACAGCCGGCCGCTGCACTCGCTGCCCCGGGGGCTCCGGCTCCCGTGCCTGGTGCCACGTGCTCGTCCTGAGACCAGGGCTGCCCAGAGCACCTGTCCCTGCTGGGGCCGCCCCCGCGGGGCCACCGGAGCACCGTGCAGCCGGGGACGTCCCCTGGTGGCCTGGTGAGCAGGCGCCCCGCCGCCCCCCGCAGCCACAGCCCGTCTCTCGCAACCGCAGCTCCCACCTTCCAGGAGGCCGGCGCTCTTCTGCGTGCGGACTTGCAGGAGGCGCTCTCGGGACTCGCATGGGTTCCGCAGGTGCTCAGAGTAAGCGGCTAATGGCGGGGCTGCGCCCGAGGACGAGACGCGCTCAGGGCCCTGCGCCCCCGCCGTCTAACACCTCCAGCAGAGCGCGCTTCGGGGAGCGCTTCCGGGGGACCCGGGTGGCCGGGGGCCTCCTAAACGGACTCCGGGTCCCCGGGCGGCGCGCCTCCGCGGCAGGTCTGCGCCGGCGCAGAAGGCGCGTCTCCAGCGATTCCCAGCTGCCGCCGGCCTGAGGAACCCACCCGAGTAAGCGGCCCCTTCCTGCGCGCAGAGGGCTGCACTGCCCCCGTGCGCCGAGTCCGCCGCATGACCCTGACTCGGGGCACGGGGGCCTCGGACCATGCCCGGCAGCCCACTGGGCCCCAGGGGTCCCCAAGCGCTCTTCCAGACACAGGCGCCCACCTCCTTTCAGAGTAACCGTGAAAATGCATCCAGGGGCTCAAAAAAGCTCCTGTTCCCATGCACCGGCTCAACCACCGAGAAGAGAGTCACATGCCAGTCCTTCCGCCGCCCCCTCCACACGGTAGGTAAAATCCCTCTTACTGGAGGGTCTCGGAGTACCGTGCTCTTTTCTTTATGGCATTTATCACGGTCGTATTTCATACTTATTTGATTGATACCCATCTCCCCAACCAGACTTTGAGCTCCAAGAAAGTAATAAAGTTTCCCTTCGTTGTATCCACAGCATCTGCTTAAGTTCCTGACACAGCATAGGTGCTCCATTACTATTTACCGCATGGATGGATGGACGGACGGATGGATGGATAGACGGATGGACAGGCATTTCTACTCCAATAGAAAATCCTATGACACAGTCCGCGAAGATGAACAGTGCGGAGACGGACTTTGAGGGGTGCCCTGGGAGGAAACAATCAGCAGCCTTCCTTGCACCTGCCGCAACTGGTCATTCTCCCCTCAAAATCACTTAACTTACTAAATTAATTAATTATTTTTGCCTCCACTGCAGGATGTAAGTTCTTTGGGAGTAGAGAGCAAGTTTTTCTAGTTCATCTCAACATCCTAGCTGCCTGACCTTTAACAGACACTTACTAAATGTACGGGGACGGAGAGCGTTTTGGAAAACAGAAGGGACCTAGCCTTAAGCTCAGTGGACCCTGAGATTCGCAGAGAGCATTTGCCTTCCTCATGAGAGATCCCTGGCTCCCCATATTTCCAAACGTCACCAACTTGCAATAGTCTCATTTAAACCTCAAGAGAGTCAGGTCCCCAGAGCTTCAAGGTACGCATCAGAACTCAATCTTCTTTGCTCTCGATCTAATGCTCTTCCCACTTCATTTCCAAATACTGCTCCCAGGGGGAGAGTCTGAGAACCGTGAGCTCGGTCTGGGGAAGCTGGCCCATCCTCACCAGGCTGAACAAACCTTGTCAGAGCTCCTGGTAACATGGCCTGGGACAGTTACTGCTAAATTCTGAATTTAGTCCTTCTACAAACAAAACAGTGAGTGAGTTATATTCACTGAGAAATACGGGCAAGAAAAAGGAGTCATTTAAATGGACCCTCTTTGTGGGAGGAAAGACTAAAATTCCACGGAAAGACAAAATATACTATATAATAATGTCTGTTGAAAATATCTTTTTTATTATAAACAGTATAAACGCTTCCTGACACATCTTGCAAAGATAATACACTTTTCTTTACCTGAATTTCTGTGAACAAGAGGTCCCAGCACATCTGAGATCGCCTGTGGCCATTCCCCCATTCAGTGAGTGCCCCGTACTGGACAGGGCAAGCCTCACGGGGGTGAGAGAAGACCAAGGAGAGGGAGAAACCCATTTCCACATCCTCAAGAGGACTGCAGTCCAGCAGGGTATTTTCTTTATTTTGAATGTCTCTGTTTTAGCATGCTTCCAATTTATACGATATATTTTTTATTTTCAGAAAAGAGCCTGTCTATCCATGGTGAACTGGACAATTAAAGCAATTATCTAGGTGAGACAGGCTAGAAAACTACCTTTTGTCTTAAAGAATCAGATGATTTATGAAAGAATGATGCCGTGGCCTTAGGTCGCTGTGATAGCCATTTTAATTCTTTAATATTTTTGGAAGACCTGAAATGTTTGAGTACAAAGAGAGACAGGCTCTCTTTATCTTCTAGAACATGCAAAAAAAAAAAAAAAAGTCTTCTTTGAGAGTAGGCCTGGAATCATGGTCAACGGTGAGAATTAAACCAAACCCACAGGCCACCTCTACTGTCCTCGGCATTGGGCCCTGTCTCTCATCTGGAGTGACTCTGATCCTAGTGTCAGTAGGAAGAGGGGCATGTACATTCAAATATTCTCAGTGCAAAACCAAAATCACTTCTTTGGAAAGTTGTCCACAATATCTTTATTACAGATATTTCCCTTTGGTGTCTGTCTGTTGGTGGTACCATATGCCCCCACAAACCCCATTCTCATACTATTTTATACTTTTTAATAAAGATGATTCATTAATTACATAACTGTGACTTGCTTCTATGCCTTTGCAAAGTTTCCTTATAAATATATTTAAACATTATGCTAACTGTCTTTGACACACCATATGTCCCATTTCTGTTGTGGGAAACACTGTCGTCTGCTGCTTCTGTGGAACGTGCAAGAATTAGGTGATCCTTACAGCCTCTGAATTCCATTACTTTAAAATTCGCTGTGGTTCCAGCCACGTATCGCTGTCCATATACCATCTATTCAAAGATAAGTTACCGAAGCTCGTTCACAGAACTAAGCTTCCCCCCGACATCCCCGTGCCCCACACCCGGTATCGCTGGAAGTATTATCGCAAATGCTCTCCAGGATTTAAATAACAGCACTGAAAAGACACTTAACACCACAAGAGGGAATTTGCTGGCATAACGCGCACAATGCGCTTACTCCAGATGCTGTACTCAAACTGAATGGGCCCGTTGAAGAAATAGATATAACCTGTGAGGAAAAGACCAAAAAGAAAGTTTCAGAGTCAAAAACAGGAGGCGTTTACACCAGCTCACATTAAGAGTACAACGTGTTACATCCCACTGTTTCTTAACATGCCAACATTTGTGTTTAAAACCCTACTAATGCTTCAATGTATTGCTTATAGTTTAAGGGAAGAAAAAAAGTACAGGTTTCCCAGGTCTCCTGAATTGTCAACTTGAAATAGTGGTCATCTTGCCATGAGTTCCAGGTTTGATGGATCCTAGTTATTTAAGTTTGGGAAAATGCCCCTCTTCATAATAAAGCAAAAATAACTATACAGTTATGGTAGTCATTGGTCTTTCTATATAAATGACTCCCCACTCTACTCCTGATTTAAATTATGGCAATAATTTTTGCCTTTTGGCATCATTAAGCATAATTTAAGACAGTGTTAGGGCGCCTGGGTGGCTCAGTCAGTGAAGCATCTGACTCTTGATTCCGGCTCAGGTCGTGATCTCAGGGTGGTGAGATCGAGCCTCTCATACACACGCAGCAGGGGGTCTGCTTGAGGTTCTCTCTCTGCCTCTGCCCCCCACACTTTCTCTCCCTCTCTCTCCAATAAATACATAAATAAATAAATAAAATATTTAAAAAATAATTTAAGATAGTGTTTAAAGTTTGGCATCTTTCATTTGTAGAATTAGCAATCTTTTGAGCAACATTTTCATTTGTTCTAAGTGTGTTATGTTTTATTTGCTGCCTATGTACTAATTCCTTAACTGCTATACGTTTCTTAGCACCCCTAAGTCCTGTATAAAACCACTCTCTAAAGGGAAATGACTTTGAGGGGATACAGAAGCCCCCCCCTCCCCCCGCTGAGGTCAGTGCGATGGAACCAGTTACCGTTTTTCTCATAGACAGCATCCACTTTATCACCAACCCCCGGGAAGTCCTCTTCTATCAGTCTGGGGTAGTCTTTATCCATGACCTGGTTAGTGTCATCATAGCTACATAGTAAGAAAAACAAACTCTTAAGTAGGTTGTATTTCTTAGAGATTGTCTCAGAGATGATATAATGGATATCATGGATATCATGACACCTTAAAAAATTGACAAGAGTTGTAAAATTTAAGTCTGTTTAGAACATCCAGTAGATTTTTCAAATCAGGAATCATTATACTGAGTGCATGGTGGATGCTTGTAGGGCGTTTGCTGCCTGGTCTAAAGATAGTCACAAGCTCATTTCCATTTCACAAACTGCATATCTGTTATAGAAGTGTGTTATTAGGAAAGTGTTCTTAGACCAAAATAAATGCACGTTTGTGCATTGAACAACTATGTACTGATCTCCCACCCCGGGTGAGACAACTTGCTAAGTGCGGTAATGGATGCCAGAATATCTGATGTATAGCTACTGGACTAAAATGCTATTGGGGCATCTGGTGGTTCTGAAGCTAGGAAGGGGAAGCATAGCTCTCCCCTCCCATAGCTCCAGTTCCATAGTCCACCTCCCCTGCACACAGGCACACCCTAGCCAACCACACACATCCTAAAATTAGCCTACAACAGCCTCCCATCAGTCTCCCATCATGTATGACTGTTACTGTTACTGATGAGTTTCTTATTCTTGAGCTATGTTCCAATAGATGAAAGACAAGAACAACTGAACTGTGGAGAGAGAAGTGGGACACGTCTACATGGCCACACTAAGCGATGGAAGCCAAGCATCATGACAAGGAGACATCAAGTGCCATGAAGGGACATGAGAAGAGACATGCCTGTGAACGGGGTGATCCAAGAGACTTTGAGGTTAAATGGTATTTCCAGTTAACTTTGACCAGAGGGTAGAATTTCAAGAGGGAGAGATGCAGGGAAAGGACTTCAAGCCAAATGCGGGGATAAAAGTACAGTGCGTTTGCGATTAGGTAAGTCGCACGCCCTCATTGCACCACAGACCTTATATAAGGCATGGGACTGGAACAGCAATACCAGGGAGAATCTGGCCGTAGTATTTAGACAGTAGTGAATGTCATTGTCAGAAATAAGGAAGTCAAAAAGCAAAGATGACACATATAGGAATATGTGTGCGTGTGTGTGTACAGATAAAGCTACTAATTTAAACCTTTCAAGTATGGGATTCCTATGAGATAGTCTCATTCCCAAATATATATATGGCTCTGGGCTCTTAAATGTTGCCAGTGTCAAAGCTGCCTTCATATCGACATATGTTCTAAATATTCCAACTCCACCTGTCCTTCAAAAAAGGGCTGACTTTAAAAACCGTGGGCCCAGCAGCTTCCTGGTCAACCTCTCTGCTGGTGAGCAGACACTGGGGAAGTGGCGGCCTTCTCTCTCCATCTTCTCCTGCACCTACTCCTGGGTCCTCTCAGGCCACTGAAGGTGGGGCTCCATGTAAATTAGGAGGGGTGACAAGAAAGAGGACTTGGGAGCAAGACCAGTGAGGACGAACATGTGAAAGTAAAGGAGATGGCTTAGCAGGGCTGAGGCACAACAATAGCCGAGAAAGGAAAGAGTGGCTCCAGAGAAGTGAGAGTCGTGTGTGTGTGGAGTGTTGGCTCAAGCACGTTCGAGAAGTTTAAATACCCACCTGAGGACTTGCCTCCAGGGGCTGACATGGAACAGACAGTAATGTGACTGGTTTGCCATTTTAAATAATGCACGAGATAATGGTTTAACCTGGCGAGAGTGGTGTGGGACTGACTCGGCCCGTGTGACACAGGGTGACGGGTCAGTAAACATGGCAGCCGTACCTCCAGACCTGGTTTCCCGAGAAGAAGAGTGTCTTCCCTGTGTCCTCAAAGTGGACGGCTGCACTTATCTTCTTAATCTCTTTTGGAAATCCCAGTTCGGATATTTTTTGGGGATAACCTTCCAGAATGTCATAACCATTAAGAGCCCAAAATTTTCTGCCTAGAATAAGTGAAAGAATGGTTTTATTATCCAAGGGACTCTATTAGGACTCACATTATGTAGATATTTACTTTAACAAAGAAAGACTCATTTTATACATTTAAAAATCAATTAGTGTCTGTGGTCACCATGTTTATGAGATGCTAATTTCTTAATTATGAATATAATTACCAACCAAATATCATAATTAATTTGGCAATGTATTTCCTCTGACTGTTAATCTGGAGCTGGGTGAAAAGTGTATTAAAATTTCTTCACGAATAAGCAGGACAGTGGGAACACTGAATTAGATTGAAAACTCAGATTTTATATCAGATAGAAAGTGACCTTGTTATAGCATTAATTACGATAATCAAACAACAGAAACAGTGTCAGTAGAGTGCCGTGTAGCCATTATGAATGATGACCATAAAGATGGAGCAGCAGTTTGGAAAACTGCCCATGATTTTATGTCAAGAGAACAAGTAAAATATGAAAATGTATATACACTATGAAAATAAATATTCGAACATACATATTACATATGGTGAAGGACTACGAAAAAAGTGAGAATATGAAATAAGTTGACTTTTAGGAAGGGGGAATTATGGATAATATTTTTTTCAATGTTTCAAAAGGTACATTGTCATAATGTTTTGCTCAGCAAACAATTTTAAAAGGAAATAAGAAAAAATGGACACGATTGCTATAAAATAAACAGAAAATTTGTAATGATAAGTGATAACGCAGACTTTTTACTTGTCACATTTGGGGACATTTAGTAGAAATGCTCTGGGTATGCTCTGCTTCCTGTTTCATTATGGCTGCCTCTTGGTTTAGGTATTTATTCACGAGTGTGGTCATCGTGCTGACTCGGCAGCACCAAGTTCATCGCTGCCCGCCCTGGATGTGTGGGAGGCCTCACTGCGGAAAGGCTTACCTCTGAAGATGAAGATAAGGTCCCGGGACGGGTGCTCATAAGCAGCATCAATACGGTTGGGAAGTTCCGGCCAAAAGGATTTTGTTAGAAACAGCTCGGCATCAACCTGCTGAGGATGAAGGCGCCAGAAGAATCTAACACAAAAGCAAAAATACAGAGTATGCTGTAAATGACTGATGAACAAATGAACAAGCAAGCATGTACTGGAAAAACACAGACGTGAAAAATTATTATCTCAGTTTTCGTTACCGCCAGGTTTAGGTTGTAAACACTCTCTCAAATTCCCGCATATGTAACCAGAACAAAAGTCTTCCCAGACCAAAAGGAATTCATCTGTAACACTCTCTTAATATGGTAATTGATTTCAATACTTGTGTTTTAAATAAATAAATTGGGTTTCTACATTTACTTGGTTATCTTTATGAGAACAAGTACCCCCAACGTTGTAAAGAGAAGCTGTATCATGCCAAGACTAACCATGGAAAAATAGTGTTTATCCATCAGTCATTTATTTCATCTGCAACATGTAGGGGAAAAAAAAACACACCAGACTGCCCAAAAATCTATTATTTTTGCTGTTAACTTCACCTTTGGAAATGCAACCGGATATTTGGCGATTTGCAGACACAGCTTTTCACAAATGTCCATGACATGCACATTGTGTAAACTAATATCAAGAGTACCTGTCTTTAAAGATCATTGTTTCTCCTCGGAGGCTGGTAATGGCGTCAAGGGATAAGGAAGGATCACACTTGTCTGGTGTTTTGGGATGTTTAGGGTTGGGGTCTTCATCTCCCGGGCCTGCAGTCATGACATGAACGGAAGAAGGTTGTGAGGCCGGCCTTCCTGACGCCCCGCCCCCGCTAGTGGAGAGTCGCAGAGTCCCCTCCGGGAGGGCAGGAAGTCCTCAGCTTCTACGCCAGGGTCCCAGCACCGTGCCGTCCTACTTCCTTCCTCCGGGGTCGCCAAGCTTGCGGGTGGGCCTGCTCCTCCCGCTTCCATCCTCAAGACCCTTCGAGATTCTTCTCAACTACAGCTTTGAGTTTCTTGAGGTTGGTGATAGAAATGGGTGGGTGGGGAAGGGAGCGAGACTCAAAGGAAAACTTACACAAGCTATGGACAGGCTGCTCTTGAGACACACATTTCTCTTCGAGCCACTTCCGGGGGCGAACCGTCCCTGCAGCATCCTCGCCTCTGCTCTATCTCTCGCCTCTTTTACCAGTGGGCGACGTCTGACACGGTCGCTTCACCAGTTTCCCCCAGTCCCGCTGCTGTGAGCGAGCAGCCAAGCCTTCAGCAGCCCTGATGTGCCACGAGTTTGTCGCTTTCCCCCAGCTCAGGTGAGTGCAGAGCGGGCGTCATGCACAGTAAACAATTCTGAGCTGCTTCCTCTCCGCCTGGTTCATGTTCGTTCTATCATCGAGTCCCTTAGTCTCAGCATTGTAGAAATAGCAAGAAACACAAAGCACTTGCCCACACCTACACTAGCTGCTAGAGTAGATTTCAGTCCAGAGGGGGAGTGATGGGCCAGGTGCCATGGGCAAGGTTTCTAGAAGTGCTCTAGAAGTGTTTACACTGATGACTTTAATTCTCTTAATAGCAGGTAATTTTGCTGGTTTGGGGTTAGATTTAATTATTTTGTAAATATTATTGAAAATTTGGAAGAAAAAAAAGAAGAGATTCTTAAAATGGTCATTGTAGATGTTGATTAAAAGTTACCACAGGTCACGTGAACTGTTTCTACTGTGGCAAACTAACGTGGTTGAAGGAATACCCAAAACTTACAAAAGCTGGTTAAGACCACACTTTCACCCTCAGCCACGGTACTAGAGACACATTATTTAAACTCTTCATTGGTTAAATGGGGAATAAAATATTTTCCTTCCTTATGTCAGAGGTGTTTTGTGGGAATCAAAGGTACCTTGCAAGGTATAAATACAGATATGAATCTGCAAAATATTGGAGAATAGAATATTTTCTACTTGAGCAGGTGGTCTGATTCAGAAAGGAAAATGGGCATGTCTTCCCAGGTTTTAATAACAGAACCAGGACAGCAATATTGGTAATGATAAATTCACTGATAATTTTGCAAATAAATGTATACATCTGCAAATAAATGTATACATCTATTGTTTCTAGACTGATAAGAGTTACCGTAGAGAAACTGGATCCCTTGTACATCATCATCGGGAAGCATAAAGTGGCTTTTGCCAGTGTAGGTGTATATGGGAAACATGAGTGCTCCCGGGTCCTTGGAGTGGTCGAGACCTAAGGAGTGGCCAAACTCATGGGCAGCAACAAGGAACAAGTTGTAGCCTGTAAGAAAACAAAGCAATGATGAGAAGACAGTGACTAGTTAATGGATGGAATGCTATTTTCCTTGCCTGTTTCTCTTTCTTGGTTATTTCACTCTTTTTTTTTAAAAAAATTACTATTCAATATTCAATTGTTTGAAGGAAGATTCAAAATATTGATTTAATCCTTATTAATAATTTAATGTTCTCTTTGATGATAGCTGCCTACATAATTAGAATATCAACAGATTGCTCTCAAATAATTAGGAATCAGTGAGGATTTACTAGGAATCCTGACTTGCTCTTTGTTTTCTTGGGTCAGGTGAAGAAAGTGGACAATGGAGGCCTTGAAGGAGGAGTCAAGGGAAGTCACATAGGGTGCTACCTATCAGGGCGTTTCTAGAACATTGTCTGAATAAGAGGCATCATGCAAATGGGTGATGACCAAGTATGGAGCATGCACTAAATAAGGTCTCTGGCCATGTACTTGGGAACAAATCCCAACCAAATGATCCTTTCCAGAATATCTCTAGACTCTAAAGTTTAAAGAAACAAACTTTGGAAATGATTGGCCAGCTTTCCTCAATTTTAGAAGACTGCCGTGTCACTGTATTTACATTATTTCCTCCAGTCATTCTTTCTAGCAATTTCTGAGCCTCCTGATACTGGTATTTTAAATTGGAAAAAAAAAA
>NC_048225.1:1093657-1217019 GCF_002007445.2 Ailuropoda melanoleuca
TAGCAGGTAATTTTGCTGGTTTGGGGTTAGATTTAATTATTTTGTAAATATTATTGAAAATTTGGAAGAAAAAAAAGAAGAGATTCTTAAAATGGTCATTGTAGATGTTGATTAAAAGTTACCACAGGTCACGTGAACTGTTTCTACTGTGGCAAACTAACGTGGTTGAAGGAATACCCAAAACTTACAAAAGCTGGTTAAGACCACACTTTCACCCTCAGCCACGGTACGAGAGACACATTATTTAAACTCTTCATTGGTTAAATGGGGAATAAAATATTTTCCTTCCTTATGTCAGAGGTGTTTTGTGGGAATCAAAGGTACCTTGCAAGGTATAAATACAGATATGAATCTGCAAAATATTGGAGAATAGAATATTTTCTACTTGAGCAGGTGGTCTGATTCAGAAAGGAAAATGGGCATGTCTTCCCAGGTTTTAATAACAGAACCAGGACAGCAATATTGGTAATGATAAATTCACTGATAATTTTGCAAATAAATGTATACATCTGCAAATAAATGTATACATCTATTGTTTCTAGACTGATAAGAGTTACCGTAGAGAAACTGGATCCCTTGTACATCATCTTCGGGAAGCATAAAGTGGCTTTTGCCAGTGTAGGTGTATATGGGAAACATGAGTGCTCCCGGGTCCTTGGAGTGGTCGAGACCTAAGGAGTGGCCAAACTCATGGGCAGCAACAAGGAACAAGTTGTAGCCTGTAAGAAAACNAAGCAATGATGAGAAGACAGTGACTAGTTAATGGATGGAATGCTATTTTCCTTGCCTGTTTCTCTTTCTTGGTTATTTCACTCTTTTTTTTTAAAAAAATTACTATTCAATATTCAATTGCTTGAAGGAAGATTCAAAATATTGATTTAATCCTTATTAATAATTTAATGTTCTCTTTGATGATAGCTGCCTACATAATTAGAATATCAACAGATTGCTCTCAAATAATTAGGAATCAGTGAGGATTTACTAGGAATCCTGACTTGCTCTTTGTTTTCTTGGGTCAGGTGAAGAAAGTGGACAATGGAGGCCTTGAAGGAGGAGTCAAGGGAAGTCACATAGGGTGCTACCTATCAGGGCGTTTCTAGAACATTGTCTGAATAAGAGGCATCATGCAAATGGGTGATGACCAAGTATGGAGCATGCACTAAATAAGGTCTCTGGCCATGTACTTGGGAACAAATCCCAACCAAATGATCCTTTCCAGAATATCTCTAGACTCTAAAGTTTAAAGAAACAAACTTTGGAAATGATTGGCCAGCTTTCCTCAATTTTAGAAGACTACCGTGTCACTGTATTTACATTATTTCCTCCAGTCATTCTTTCTAGCAATTTCTGAGCCTCCTGATACTGGTATTTTAAATTGGAAAAAAAAAAAGATAAAAGATTGAAAAAAAAAAAAACAACACATGGAAGCTGGAGTCAGTGGTTTTAATTTGACCTTAAATACTATTTGCTATCAGAGCCTATGCCCACTTAGTAAATCATGCAGACCATAAGAGCAATCAAAGTTCACATAATCTGAGTAAAAAACAATTCTTCGTTGAAATGACTGGTGAAAGATCCCATTCTTGGTCTTTAGCTGAAAAATCAATCATGGTTTGTTTGTGAATATTTTCATTCATTTTAATTAAATATTTCAAATCCAGAATTTATGCAGGAGCCTAAAGCTGAGGCTCTATCTTAACATTACTAGATACTAGTCTTCCTTCCTAAAATTGTTCTTACCTGTGTAGTATTCAGAACATAAGTATGTAAATTCTCACCTTTCCTTCCGAAGATACACTGGAGGCACTGAAGTTGAGGCATTGGTCAGCCAAGGCCCAGTTTTACTCTTTGGAAAAACAATTCTTCTGATTTAAATGAATAATAAAAATTAGGTATCTATGAAGACTACCTCTAACTGTCACAACCAAGGGTCAATACAGCTCCATACTAAGTCCTAGTTGGAACCATCTCACTTTTCTTCTTAAATTAATATTCCCAATTCTTTTGAGCTTTGGAGATTCATCTATGGACTGAATTCATTCGACACTGAGTTTCATTTTGCTCTTATAATTTTTATCTGGTGTGTCTTATGCTGTTTGGAGTAAGACACCATCTTGATTTGTTGAAATGGTATTTATAAAATCAGTGACATAGACACGTCTGAAAACAAGTAACTCATATAATGGAGAACAGAAAACTGACTGCACTTGTGCCATTAATATTTCTGTCAAGGAAAAAAAAACTATTTCAATTCACATCCAACTCATCCATGACCTGCTATCCAGCCCTAAGAGTTTTAGGTGTGTTTGTAATAAACTGTACTTCCTCAGCACGCAGAAAGGTGATCCATAGTAACAACACCTTGACTGACAGAAAGACATTTTGTCCTAATTCAAAGTTAGCTGTATCCCTCAAGTCACTAAACTGTTCACTTTCAATGTTTCAATGGGTTTGTAGAAATGTCACTTGTAGAGACTAATAAGATAAACTTTAAATTTTTTTGAAAAATATAATCAACTATTGAATATAATTTACAGTATGCTTCTTAACTTCTTATCAATGGGATTGCTGTCTAACCTAATCTAGTCATCATGAATCTCATACCTTTGCAAGAGATATTACCTTTGGAACTACTTGTCCAGGTTTCGTCATCATCAAAATGGGCATCCCCTCCATAGTTTGGCCCAGGAGGAAAAGCGTGAGCCAGCAGACCAGAGGGTCCATCAAATGGGTAGAAGTCGCCGTGGTCTACACATAAAAAGCAAGAGTTAAGAATCTAATTATATGCACCACTGCCTGGCACAAATTCTTGGTGAATTCTGTAAAAAGCAATGAGTGACTGAAAGAAGGAATTAAAAAGTGGAGACAATTAGGGAGCAGTAAAAATGTCTCAAAAATGATTCTGCATCATTACCTTTAGTTCCAAATGAGATCATGATGTCAGCAGTGCCCTCGTGAAGTCTGGTAAAATTCAGAGGCGTCACATCTGACCAAACTTTGAAGGCTTTTCTGAATGCCTTTTCAACTTCAGAATGAGTCAGATCAGGGGTATAGTTCACAATCCTATTAAACAGAGGAAGTTTCAATTACATTTTTGGAAGGAGAAAGCTATTTGAGAATATGTTTTCTTGGAATACTGCTTTTCAACTCAAAATGCACTGGCTTCTCTAAAAGTTCCACTAGAGGTCCGTTGTTTCCAAGAACTTATTAACTATGATGCCATACAAAGAGAACAAAATGAACTCAGACATCTGAGTATCTCCAAATATCTGACCATGCATTTAAAGTATTCAGATATTTAATGAAACTTATATTGTATGATACAGGTATGGACTTGTATTGCTATGATCTAAATAGACGAAATAGCTTTGTCAAGTTCCTAGAGAGCGTAGGACTCTCCATTTTTGAGCACTCTTAATAAATATGCCTCTAAAATTGCAAATTTTATTACACCTACTTCTAATTTTATTTCTTTCCTAAAAAAAATACTTTGCGATTTCCAACGAAAAATAATGCTAGGTTAATGTAACGATAATAGATGTCATGAGACAGTCTCACCAATAGTATTAAAGTTGTTGCTGGAATTATTTAACTTCTAGTTAAATATTTAAAGCCTACCTAAAGAAATGGGACCAAACATGTTCTGCCATCTATAGTGTGTGCTGAAAAACAGGCATTTAGTACTATCAAAAAATTAACAAATAGTGAAGAAAGATTTACCTGTAGGTCAGATTCGTCTTGGACCACTTGAGAGTTCGGGGGAAAACATTGTACTCGCCCACATCGGGGACCCCACATCTTGGTTTCTTCATGATGTCCAAGGTGTTATCATCAAGTTTGCCCGTGACCTCTAAGCCAAAGAAGGACTGCATCTCTCGTAGCCTGTCAACCACGGAGCTTGCTGCAGACTTCTTCAGGATTCCAGCGGGATTCAGGGGATAGTAGTAGGATTTCAAGTAGCGCTGGAAAAGACACCAGAATGGCCTGCTTTTAAAAGAGAAGGGCGCTTGTGAGATGCAACACCCCATTGGGATTGGCAAGTTACTCTACCTCGGCAAGCTGGAAGTCTTCCTCAGACAGATCGTCCTCGCCATCACTGGGAAGGGGCAGGGACCAACACGGGGTCCAGCTCAAGAAGAGGAAGGCAGCCAGGACGCCTGGGAACATCGTGGTGGTTGTGCCTGGAGCCTCTGCCTTCCCCCAGGCAGGCACCTTTACTTTTATAGACCTGCAGTGGTGACTCATCATTTATGGACAAGTTCCCGCTTCCTAGTCCATTGAAGGTAAACATGCTTACATGGCGACTTTTTTTTTTTTTCTCCCAAGAAGTGTGGTTTGTGGTAGGATTTGAGGGAAATATAAAATGAGGGCATCTCTCATTTCAGCAGGGTCTCAAAAACCATCTGGCAAAATAAACGGCCTCAGCATAATTATGGATACTGTGGGAAGAAGCAGAGAGTAGTAAAATTTTCACTTTACGGGGCAAAAATGTCTTCCCTCTGTAGGAAAGCGGCTACTTTTACTGTTTTCAGATAAGAGTATCAAGATGATGCCCTTAGCTCCTTAGACAATTAGTCCTACTTCTAGAAGGTCTATAACCTGGTGACTTCTAAACACTATTTTCCCTAGAGCAATTCCAGAGGGAGACATCATGTGTGCCTGAGGCACCCCAGCTTGGAGGCTGGGAAGGACTAGGGCACATCCACAGGACCGAATGCTGCAGCTGAAATGTAAAGGCACTGGTGTGACTCTCAATGAACATGGAATCCTGCGAGAATTCCCCACAGGTCCAGGAAGAGGTGGAGACTACATCGGAACACAACATAACGGCTAACATATACTGAAGCATTACTACCTGCTAGGCTTAAAAAGCGTGATCTCATTTAACCTGTACAACAGCCTTAGAAGTAAATACTACTGGGAGGCTTTTTTTCACTTTAAGTATGAATAATCTGAGACAGAGTCATAAAGTTAATAAATGGTACTATCAGCATTTGGATCCAAGCCAGTAGACTCAAGACCTCATGTTTTTGAACACCATACGGTAGGGCTTCTACCCCATTAATTCTCAGAAATTTTCTCAAAAACGGAGCTGCTTTGTTCCCACACCTCTGGGAGTACCCAGGAAAACTAGGGTTCTACGCAAGCTCATGGCCAATTTCAACTTTCTTAATTTTGATTTTTAGGTTTAAGGAGTACAAGAACCTGAGGTCCAAAATCTCAGGAAAATCGTCCACGAGGGGCCTTCAGAGCGTCCCATATTTAGTACCATGATGTCGGGATGCCATCTCTGGTCCCCCATAGAGGTAAATGGATAGAAAATATGAGTCATGATCTTCAGATAGAATGACTGAAATGTAAGGTAATTTGGTAATCAGGAGTCAGAGAGCAGCTCAGGTGCAGAGCACGTGAAGACAAGGAGCGCGAGTACTGATGAGGGTGGGCAGGGAAGGGGTACCCACACGTGAGGGATGTGCTGTCGTCTGGGCTTGGCCAGCACCTCAGACGTAACCAGAAAAGCCTGCGAAATGTTAGCAATCAGTTCAGGGCAATTTATTATGCTTTTTCCAAAGCAGAGCCAAATAACTCCTTATAAAAAATATTTCCTGTGAGGTCAAGATTAGATTTAGGCTCAACCAGCAATGCAAAACTCTCATTTGTTTTAAGCCTCTTCCATGAACAGCAGTTAATTTTAGATTGAGTGATAATAATCAAAAAGTTTGATTCATCTACTGAGCTTATAGGAAATTAGTTCATTCGAAATCACTTGTTTTTACCAACACAATTTCATAATCTCTTAAGGTCTCGTTAGATTTTAAAAAAGAAGTCCTGAAAAAGTTTAGAAACAGATGACATTAATGTTTGGAAGTGGGAGAGATTAATCAAATAGTCGACTGCACTTGTAGCCTCTCACATATTTGCAGATGGTACCACTTTAAGGTAGAATTTTTTTAAAAAGCCACTTTAGTTATTAAGTCAATGACTATCGATCAGGCATCAACTACGCGGGATACCGTGCTGGTCACTATGGAGATGGAATGAAGGATAAAAGTCTGTTTCCTAGGATGATTACAATATTATCTCCCCACAAAGACACATTTTCAATGAGAAATGAAAACGAATTAATGCCACTGTTTATCAACTTCAAAAATGGTGCTTTTACCAAATAGCATTAGCGTTTCATTAGTTTCTCATTTCACCTAAGAACGCGTACAGTGCAAAATGAAAAACACAGACAGATCAGTGAGAACACACTATTCACATTCCATAGTGTTCTCAGTAAGGTAAGGAAAAGTCGTCCAGAAGATTAAAACAGAAATTGATTCCTTCTGGAAAGAGTCGGACTGCTTGTCTGTAGCTACTGTTCACGGAGGATCAGGATATGTCATCACATGGAAATGTGTCGGCAAGTCTCTTGTCAACACAAGTCCTTATCTTGGGCTGTTAATGGTGAGAATGAAAGACGGGCCTTCTGGCTGCCACTGGTGAAGTGGTTTGTGGTTTCAGTGGCACCTTCAGCACAATGAGGCTGAGCTGGTATTTACAAACGCTTCTCACAAGCCTACCGGACCACAGGGAGTTTGAAAACCTGTAGAATGAGCAAACAAAACTGGACTGAATAAGAAATGGGTATCTGCTGCTGATTCAGACATAAGCAATATGGGACTTTTTAAAACAGATGTCATCATCTGTTTCTAAGTCCAAAACATCACTCAAGAGAGAATCAGAAATGCCTGTGACCCACCCCTGAGTAAAGCACAGGGTGGGGGGGTCCAGACCAGGAAAAATAGGAACAAAGGCCATTGGAGTTGGATTAAAATTATGAAAATTCTGTAAGTCCAAGAACCTTTAGGAAAAGAATTTTGGCTTCAGTTTCGAGTGCTGTACATTAACGATGTGGACAATGACAGTATCTTTATTTTTCTGAAAGCCTAGCGATCTCACTGGGCCAGTGCAGGAAATACCCTCTGATGATTGCTCTGTTCTAGTTTCTGAATCTCCCCCACAGGCCCAGGGAGTGCGTTCCGCGCGCTTAACCAGAAGCACGAACCTGGAATGGAAACACCGGATCACACGGACACGGGCGCCCCACCGACCTGCTAATGCATAGCCGCGGCGTAACCCGCAGGTCAGGTGCCGAGCGCAGAGGGACCCAGGGGAGAAGCCGCAGGTGCCAACCAGAAGGCCAGCAGTTCAGGGGCGCAATGACTTCCACAGAGATGTCTGTGCTCGTCCTGGGGGATCCCCTAGAGAAAGAAATACAGTCTGCAAGAAAAAAGGAGATTCAGTATGACATCTGAAACTCAAGACTTAATTTTCTGGGCTCACTTTCCTTTTTTTAAAAAAATATACTTTAAAAGATTTTTATTTATTTATTTGAGAGAGAGCGGGATGGAGGGAGAGGGGGAGGGAAACTCAAGCGGGTTCTGCTCTGAGCACGGAGCCCCATGCAGGGCTCCATCTCACAACCCTGAGATCACGACCTGAGCCAAAACCAAGAGTTGGATGCTTAACCCACTGAGCCACCCAGGCAGCCCCCTGGGCTCACTTTCTAATGAATTGTAATTTTATTGTGCTTTGTTAAAAAGAGTGGTTACCGGATGTCCACGTCTGCCAGATTTAACCAGAACTGTAAGAGAAAACAACCAGGAATAGAACACCCATTCTAGCCCATCCCTGTCCAAATGTCTTTGAAAAGGGAAAAATCTGGATTGCTTGGCAATAAATAATGGAAATGAAAACAAACTAGAGAAATGGGACCTCCGTGGTTTCAACAACAAGCAATTGCAATATATTTAACGATCCCTAATATTTAAACAAATGAAGCACAAAGTCTATTTTTAAAGCTGTCTGGGCTCACCTTGTTACCCTCATGCACTAAAGTATAAGTTATTACATATTCTTAAACAATAAATTTTCTGATTTAAAAAGTAACATATAAAAAGGTAGTAAACTTATTGCATAATGACCGGAAAACGAGAAACCTAGAAGGAAAAAATTACCATAATACCCCAAGATTTTTTAGATCCCCACATACATATTATTTTTTAAAGATTTATTTATTTATTTTACAGAGAGAGAGAGAGCGGGTGCACACGTGCAGGGGTGAGGGGGCAGTAGAGGGAGAGAGAGAATCTCAAGCACACTCCAAGCTGAGTGCAGAGCCCAATGCGGGGCTCGATCTCACGACCCTGAGATCATGACCTGAGCTGAAACCAAGAGTTGGACAGTCGACAGACAGCCACGCAGGCGTCCTGCCCCCTACATGTATTTTTTAAGTTGATTTATTTAGCCGATAGTCAATCTTAAAGGTTTCTTAAACGGTACTTTCTAGAATAGAAGAACTTGCCATGTTGCTGGTATGTCGCACCAGCTTTATTTTCAATTCCAGGAAAGCCATCTTGAATGAATGTGGGTACCATGTTCCATAGTTTGCCCTTCTTCACTGAATCGATCGTAAAATTAAGAATGAACTAAAAATCGCATGAAACGTATCCTAATAATACTATGTGTTAAAGAGGGTAATTTTAAAATGTTTTCTGTAAGCTCCTGTTAGACGATGTCAGAAACCTGTCCACAGAAAGTCACTGCAACCGTGAGCTGCCGACAGAGACTCCCAGGTCAGTCTGGCTATGGGGCTGATCTCATACCGCTGTATGCAGGAAGGAGGCGGTCGTGCCCGTGTGAGGGTCAAGGGCAGCATCCACGCCTCGGGTGTCCGCTGGGAACTCCAGCGCACTAATGTCCTTGGGATATCCATCAGCACTATGTGAGGGCCCCCAAGTTTCTCCCTGTTAATGACAAGGGGGCAAAGGCCATATTCTTGGAATGAAAGTTAAGAGCACACAATTAAAACATGTCTAAAGCAAGGAAAATTATAAGCTGTTACCTAAATGGCAAAGAAATCCTTTTAAGCTACAGACTATAGGACGGGTGTTTGTTTCTTTACCCTCTCCAGTGATTCTGCTCTTGACTTAGTCTACGGAGACCACGTGGAGATTGACAACACAGGCCTTGGAATCAGTTACAACAGCCGAAACCCCAGCCCTGCCATGTAGGAGCTCCCTGAGGAATGCAAGTCCTTTAATCTCACTGACATAGCAGTGAGCAAAACACATCAAAGTCCTGGTCCTTAAGCAGCTAACACCCTAGCAGGGAGAGAGATAATTAGGGAGAAAAATAGAGCAGGAAAGAGGGGTCAAGGGGGTATGTTGCAATTTATTGATGGTGGCAGGAAAGGGCTCACTGAGAAAGGGACTTTTGAGTAGGGATCTGTGGGAGATGAAGGTGGGAGCTCTCGAGCTATCTGGGGTAAGAATGTTCTCAGCAAAGAGAAGAGCACGTGCAAAGGCCCTGGGGTAAGAATGTGTCTGGTATATTTGAAGAAAGCAGCTGGTGTGGCTGGAGCAGAGTGGGAAGAAAAGTTATTGACTCTTAACTATAGAAATGGAATCCTCTCAGTACCTGTCTTACAGGCCACGTGATGATTCCAGGGCATAACAACTGAAGAGCGCTCTCAACAGTGCCTCGCACATGGTAAGCACTTAATTCCCAGTAAGTAGCCTGCACAGCGCCCAGCAAAACCGCTGTGCTCAGCACCCTGGCAGGTGCAGGGGCTGTTGTACCAACGGTGTTGACGGGGAGATAGTTCAGAGGACATACGTTTGGAACTGAGACAGGAAGGACAAGAGAGGTTCACCCATGTGAATATCGGGGAGCAGAGTACTAGCTCAGACAAAGGAACAGCAAGCACAGAGGCCCTGGGGTGGAAGCAAGCTTCTCTCGGGGACAGAGAGAAGTGCATGCTGGAGCACAGTGGACAGAGAGTGAGGGGGAAGGCTGAGCTGGGGACCGCACAGAGGGTCACGCTGGGGCTCTTTCCAGCCTGATCCACTGTCTGTCTCAGGAAGGCATTGGGCCCAAACCTTGACCTTCGTGTCCACTCCCCGAGGCAGCCCCACCGTGGGTCCAGCCCCTGGCCCCTCACCTGGAGGTCACTCAGGCTCCCGGGTTGGTCAGGTCACCTGCCCCCCGGGTCGCTGCTGCCCCAGGGGATGGTACAGGCTTTCGAAGCTGCGAACTTGCAGGTTGGCTCACCCTTCTCTGTTTACCTTCCATCACCTGTGAAACTCAGTCCTCTGTTTGATACCTAATGTGGCTTCTGGTTCCTGGTTGGATCCTGACTAATACAGGGGAAATATGAGGATTAAAAAGGGAAAACAGAAGTGTATTTTTCAGTTCCAATCAGCACTGACTTACTGTATCATCTTGTGTCATTTAATGTGTATCTTCAGGTACAAATTGTAGACTTATTTTCAGATATGAATAAAGATAACAAGCCCTGCTCTTACATCTCACAGAAAGTGAGAAAACAAAATGAAATAGAACTTTCATTTTGAAGGCAAATATAATTGTTATTTACCCTATTCCCAAAGCCTACGGGCGGGTAGGGAACATTCCATCCTAGGTGTGGCCAAAGACTGACACCATGTCCTTCACTGATCAGATTACACATGAATTATGGTCTATGTTAGCTAACCAGAATGTACTTATTCCTTTAAAAAAAAAAAGACAATTTGTTTATTTGAGATCATATGACAATGCTGAAACGATAAACTCCTTCAAAAATGGTCAAACTTCAATGGAAAGCGATGGACATCTATGTTCTTTCCATAAATGTCCAACGATCAGTACATTTTTACCTGAAAACATGCTGATGGAGTCATTCACTCTCCTCTCCTGGATCCTGGACCTCAGAATAAAACCTTCTGCTCTATAATCCTGCCCCTGGCGACATGCATTTGATAGTGGCAGGGGCAGCTGATCAGGGGTAGACGGTCTCTTCACGCGCTCGTCCATGACCATCAATGCCCGGGTGGAAACGGTCTCCTGATACTCTCCTCTGACCCCGATTTGGACACCTCTTGTCTCCCTTTCCTTTCCCACTGGAAACCTCCTTTTGGTTCCTTTTCTTTGCTCCATTTCTTCTTTCCTGAGCACTGTGAGAGCTCAGTGTGACGTTTCAGGGGAACTCTCCGAGAAGCCCATCATTCTGCTTCTCCCAACACTTGTGCTCTCAGCGGCTGCCATTGTGATCGCCTGCTGGACCAAGTCATTTCCAAAGTCCGGGGAGCCCTCGGCTGGGGCTCCTCTCTGCCATGAGTATAATTACACTACACACATAATCGTGTCCCTTGTACACAAAGTGATGCCGATTTCTCTGCACTGTGACCACAGAGCTTACACAGCATTTATTCATTGCTTCTCTTGCAGTGTAAGAAAGCCCCATTTTACTGTGGAATTCAGCTATTATACATTATTACTATACTTACAGTAAAACAACTCAAAATAGTATAAATGAAGGTTTTACTAGGTAATTTTGGAACATAAAACTCACGTAAACCATACAGTAAGAAAATGTGTACATTTCGTCCAGTTAATTAACTCAATATTATCAGTCGAGTCAGCCACTCAGTTTAATGAAGACTGAATTGTCTGAAAATGAAAATGAATTATTACAAAATATATCTCAAGAAAGTGAGAGAATTCCAAGGGTTCCCTAGAAAATTCCTGGGATGACCTAGTTAACATTTATTTTTAAAAATTAAGTTTTTATTATTAAAACAATCCTTGTAAAAACTTGGAAAATAAGGACATTGTGAATAAAAAATAAAAATTACTCATAATCTTACATCCTGGAAATAATTGGTGTTAATATTTCTTCCAATCTTTATATACAACTTTAAAATTGTTTGCATATTATACTCAGTTTTGTATCCTACTACTTTAATACATTATTGTATTAACACATTTCACTGTCATAATATTCTTTTTTTCATTTTTTTATTTTTATTTATTTTTTTAAAAGATTTTATTTATTTATTTGACAGAGATAGAGACAGCCAGCGAGAGAGGGAACACAAGCAGGGGGAGTGGGAGAGGAAGAAGCAGGCTCATAGTGGAGGAGCCTGATGTGGGGCTCGATCCCATAACGCCGAGATCACGCCCTGAGCCGAAGGCAGACGCTTAACCGCTGTGCCACCCAGGCGCCCCTTCATTTTTTTATTTTAAATTCTATTAACTGACATATAGTGTATTACTACTTTCAGATGTAGAGTTCGACGATTCATCAGTTGCAAATAACACCCAGTGCTCCTTCCATCACGTGCCCTCCTTAGTGCCCATCCCCCAGTTACCCCCCTCCCCTCCAGCAACCCTCAGTTTGTTTCCTGGAGTTAAGAGTCTCTTATGGTTTGTCTCCCAGGTGCCCCTAGATTTCAATTAGCTTTGTTGCTACTTAAATTATTACTATCCAAAGCACCTGGCAAATAGTAAATGCTCAGTGTAAAGTAGCTACAAAGATTAAAATCCAAATTTAAGATTATGGAGTTCATGCAAAGTTTGTGTTTTTGGCATTTATGAAAACAACTGCTGAGCTGTAAGCACAGGAGGGAAATACATATGAGGCGTTAGGTTGTTTTAAAGAATTTAGTGACATTTGCATAAAATGATAAACATGCCAATTACAAGAACTTTTGTGTTTTTTTTTTTTTTAAGATTTTATTTATTTATTTGACAGAGAGAGACAGCCAGTGAGAGAGGGAACACAAGCAGGGGGAGTGGGAGAGGAAGAAGCAGGCTCATAGCGAGAGAGCCCGATGTGGGGCTCGAGCCCACAACACCGGGATCACGCCCTGAGCCAAAGGCAGACGCTTAACCACTGTGCCACCCAGGCGCCCCTACAAGAACTTTTGTTGATTCAGGAAAGCCTTCTGGCAGAAAGCACTTGACAAATATAAATATTAGCATGTGGTTGATACAAACACACACACACCTTCCCAATTCCACACTTGCCCCAGTTAGGGACATTTTAACATCACATGTTTCCTAGTGCTCCTTAGGTTACTCAGAGGGACATATCTTCTGTGCTAGCTGGGATCCGGAATGACACATTCTTCTTCGAATAAAAACAGAGAAATTGTAGGAAGACATGTAAGGCCTATATTGCCTAACTCTTTTTTTTTTTTTAAGATTTTATTTATTTATGTGACAGAGAGACAGACAGCGAGAGAGGGAACACAGCAGGGGGAGTGGGAGAGGAAGAAGCAGGCTCCTAGCTGAGGAGCCCGATGTGGGACTCGATCTCAGAACGCCAGGATCACGCCCTGAGCCGAAGGCAGACGCTTAACGACTGCACTACCCAGGTGCCCCCTATATTGCCTAACTCTTAATAATACAATATTTAGGGGCACCTGGGTGGCTCAGTTGGTGAAGCGTCTGCCTTCGGCTCAGGTCATGATCTCAGGGTCCTGGGATCGAGTCCCATGTCGGACTCCCTGCTCAGCGGGGAGTCTGCTTCTCCCTCTGCCTCTGCTGCTCCCCCAGGTGTGCTCTCTCTTTGTCAAATAAATAAATACAATCTTAAAAAAATATAATATTTAGTCAATATTTAGCAGCAAAACATGCAATAAAGATCAGTGTTTTATATCTGAATGACAGTATGTTTTATTTGTGAATCACTATAAATTATTTTCACCACACGAAGTTTAAATGATCAACAGTTGGTAAACCCTGTTGCACCTTCTCCAACCACAGGGGTGAAAACCGGGTCGAGTCAAGCTTTACAGTGTGACCACACAATCCCCATGGTTGTCCGCGTGACCCTCCAAGACCTCAGAAAGCATTTGGGCTGATTCTATTTTATTGCTTCAATTTCTGTTTGGGGATATGAGATAGAAACCTCAGAGTTTCAACCATTTATGTACATGAAAGGAACAAAGCAATATTCTCCCAAATGGGGAATTTCTGTAACTTCGACCACTCTCCAAGGTACTCATCTTTATATCCTTAAATATTTGACCCATGCTTGTCACGTTAGGAGCTCGACTAAAATGTGCTGAACGGATGGACACAAATAAAGGACAGGCTCAAGATGATTATCTACAGATTTCTTACTGAAATTATCTCATGTCCTAATTGTTTGCATCCTTTAAGAAAGAACCAGATTCACCCAAGAATATGGGTTCAAGATTTGTTGTTTCTGAGCTTTCTAAATTTGCAAGAAAACAGTCTATAGTACTACATTACTGTTGGTAAGAGACAACTGATTTTAACTTTAACGTAAAATTCAGTTCTTACGGAAAATTATCATGGAAGGAAAGAAATGAAACCATTAGTTCTCAATNGTTGGTAAGAGACAACTGATTTTAACTTTAACGTAAAATTCAGTTCTTACGGAAAATTATCATGGAAGGAAACAAATGAAACCATTAGTTCTCAATAATATTTTTAATTGAAAAAAATATTTTTAAATGTATTTTAAGCCACCTAGACAAGATTCACTAACTCAATATTCAAGTGAGAGAGACAAAGCCTGGTTTGGAACACAGGAGAATGTGATGTGGGGACAACATAGGCTTATGGACCCCAAAAGGACCTCCAGAGATCATCTACCCATTTGTATTCCACTGGGAAACAGATCGAGAAACTTTGTCAAAACCACACAATAAAATAAAGTTGATGCTAGGATTAGAATCCCAGCCTCCCGACTAGGATAGTCCAGGGTACTACATGTTATCCCAAACCACTTAACCCGTAAGGAAATGACCTGCCAAAGCTCATCCTGCCCACTGAGGAAACATCACACATTGTGCAGAGGAACAATCACGAGCCATCTTTTACCTGTAGGTCAAGTGATCAGTTAGCCATAAGGCTAACTCTGGCATCAAGTTGGCCACGTGCTTGTAAACCAAGGAAAGTTTTTGCAGATGTCGTAGTCTATCCCCTGGAAGCTCACATTTCTCTTCTGCCCGTGTGTTGATCTCAAGGCAAGTTGAGGAAAGGCTCTCAAATGGTACTAGAAAGAAAGCACACGACAGCGCCCCTTAAATGGGAAAACTACAAGTTAGGAGAACAGTCAGCGGAGGAGCCCGTTACCTCTGGGCGAAGCAGTCCTGGCCAGGTGAGGGAATCCCGTCCTCTGGAAGTCGTTGGGGGCCTGGTAGGGGCCAGCAGATGGCGGGATGTCGGAACGGGGTCATTTCATTTCGTTTGGAGGGAGATCATTTGAACCTCTGCCTCCTCGAGCTGCTTTTATAGGGCCAGAATATTAGCAAAGGATTCATTTCTTTTTTTTTTAATAATATTTTTTTTATTATGTCATGTTAGTCACCATACAGTACATCCCTAGTTTTTGATGTAAAGTTCCATGATCCATTGTTTGCGTATAACACCCAGCGCTCCATGCAATACGTGCCCTCCTTAACTGTCTCGATTTTGTTTGTGTTACTTTCCATTTGAGGACAGAGCAAGTTTAGCACATATTTTTTTGTCCAAAGGAGAAGTTTATGGATAAAAACAGAGGCTTCCCTCCTTGTTTCATGACCATAAAGACAGAACATAAAGATAGAATGTCTTTTGCTTTTTTTGAGGATGTTCTCTCGAAAACTGGCTGAGCAGCAGGGAACTTGTAATTTGCCCTCTGACCTGGGAAGAGAGGGAAGGAGAAGAAGGTGGCAGGAGAGGAAACAAAGAAAGGAGGAAAGAGAAGAGGAGGGGAGGAAGGGAAGTAGGTTAGGAAAGACAGGGAATTTATCCCAGAACAACAGGGGGCTGGGCACTGCCCTGGGGCTTTCCATGTCGTGTGCTAGTGAGCAGCGAGAACCTGAGCAAGTCTTCCCAGGGCCCCATGAGGCTATGAACACAGCTAGCCGGGCCTGCAGGGCAAGCAAGAACCGTCCCGCCAGTCAGGACCAAGGACACTTGCACCGCGTGCCTCAGCAAGGAACCCATCCTGTCCCCCACTGCCAGGACCACTGTAACCGTGGGTCCAACCCTAAATAGGGTAACTTAATCCAGATGTAGGAAATGAGCCATCTGCCCAGGAAAGCATCGTTAAGAATGTGTCGATTTTTCCAAAACCAAAATTCTTTCCATAATTTCCAAAAACACTGACAAACGCATGATTAAGCAGAACCGACCCCTTCTTGTACGAATGTGCAGCTGATGAAAACGATCATGCAAGAGGTTAAGTATGGAATTTGATCCATTCTTCTTCCAATGATACACAGTTTACACACGTTGGAAGGGCCTATACCTGCCGGTTTCCAGCTGACCTCACAGTGCCGTCAGCTCGAAGGGGCAAGTACGTTGCCTAACTAGCTGCTAACAGGAAACCTTCATCCTGATATTTCATTTGCCCCCAGGGTATTTTTCCATAACCAGATTAAATAAATGATTCAAACCAGGGTGCTCCATCACTAGCCACGATCTTACTATAGACCCCGAGTTAGGTGTTAGGGACGGAGGCAGGTCACGGTCCCCAAAATTAAGATGACCCATCCCTCCAAGCGGAGGCATTACATAAGGAAGGAGGTTCTTGGAAGCTGGGGTGGTCAAAGAAGACTTGCTGATGAGACCGAGGTGAGCTCACCCACTCTCCACCTATCTCCTGTCGTCCCAAGTGATGGCCGACAATCGTATGCTCTGCACGATTCCTTGACCAGCACGCGACATCACCTGCGATCCCTGCTTTCTCTCCACTGCAAAACAACACAGTAGAAAGCAGTCAGAGTGATATTATCACACACAGTAACCCAGAACATGATACAACAAATTCTAAAATATCAATCATTTGAAAAATTCAGCATGTATTATTCCTCATGACTGACGAGAGTAGACAAATTATTAAATTATAACCAACAGCAAAGTGGAGGATTTCCCCAAAACATAGGATATGAAGATGAGAATGTTGAAAATCAATACAGGAAAACTTCATCTATAAATAATTAAACTAAAGACTATGAAAACAACTTGTCTTTTATTTCAATAATACCCCTTTTAACAATTTATTTTGATATTTTAGAAAGATAACACATATTTAAATATTAATACATTTTATGTTCTATAACAGGTTTATAATGCTAGAATTACCTAATTTGAATTATTTTTTAAATGTTATAATTTCTGAACATGTTTTAAGAAATATGAGTTTCTTTAAAGATTTTATTTATCCATTTGACAGAAAAAAAGCGAGAGAGCGAGCACAAGCAGGGGGAGCAGTGGACAGAGGGAGAGGAGAAGCAGGCTCTCCACGGAGCAGGGAGCGCGACACGGGGCTCCATCCCAGAACCCTGAGATCATGACCTGAGCTGAACGCAGACACTTCACCAACTGAGCCACTCAGGCACCCCTAAAAAACATGAGTATTAAACAAAATTTTATGAAACAAGTATTCTCATTTTGTTCATTTCAGAAATTTATTGAACTCTCTCAAGTGCTAATGAATCCTCTTGTTCTCTTGGGTTTTGTTCGGCTTTCGAATGTTATTTCTTCTGTATAATTTTAACAGAGTAAGGAATTACATATAGGCAAATTTGTCTTATGCCTGGAGTATCCAGTCTGAGAGAGAGAAGAGAGTTAACAGGCCAGGTCTGAAGGAAGCACTGTTACGGTCACCCAGAGCCTTCTGCTGTGCCTGCAAGTACACTTCGAGAACTCTGCTCTTGGTTATGTTCCTTACACGTGTATGTATCATATGTGTATCTGTCAGTGGAAGAGAATACATAGACTATTGGATACGATTCTCTATAATCCTATGTTTACCTAGCAGTTGTGTTCCTCGGTCTAAATTAACACTGGAACACTGATCCGTCAGTCTCTTGTGAACAGCTCTGGTCCATATTGAATTGCCATGATTGAAAGACGATGTTGAGGGTAAAGGATGTTAGAGCAGAGGAGGTAAGAAAACAAATGGTGGCAAAATCATTAGCCATCAGGGAAATTCAAATGAAAGCCACACTAAGATACCACCTTACACCAGTTAGAATGGCAAAAATTGACAAGGCAGGAAACAACAAATGTTGGAGAGGATGTGGAGAAAGGGGATCCCTCTTACACTGTTGGTGGGAATGTTGGTACAGACACTCTGGAAAACAGTGTGGAGGTCCCTTAAGAAGTTAAAAATTTAGCTACCCTATGACCCAGCCATTGCACTACTGGGTATTTACCCCAAAGATACAGAGGTAGTGAAGAGAAGGGCCATATGCACCACAATGTTCATAGTAGCATTGTCCACAATAGCTAAATCGTGGAAGGAGCCGAGATGCCCTTTAACAGATGACTGGATTAAGAAGCTGTGGTCCATATATACAATAGAATATTACTCAGCCATCAGAAAGAATGATTTCTCAACATTTGCTGCAACATGGACGGGACTGGAGGAGATAATGCTAAGCGAAATAAGTCAAGCACAGAAAGACAATTACCACATGGTTTCACTCATTTATGGAACATAAGAAGAAGGAAGATCAGTAGGAGAAGAAAGGGAAGAAGAAAGGGGGGGTAATCAGAAGGGGGAATGAAGCATGAGAGACTGTGGACTCTGGGAAACAAACTGAGGGCTTCAGAGGGGAGGGGGTGGGGGAATGGGATAGGCTGGTGATGGGTAGTAAGGAGGGCATGTATTGCATGGTGCACTGGGTGTTATACGCAAGTAATGAATCATGGGACTTTACATCAAAAACTAGGGATGTACTGTATGGTGACTAACATAATATAATAAAAAAATATTATTAAAAAAAAAAGAAAAGAAAACAAATGGTGGTAACCCGGTTGAGCTGACTACCCTTCCATCCAGACCAGGCTGCCCTAGCTTGCCTGTTAACAGGTGTATTTACCTACCCTTTGCTCTGCAGTCAAAAGGCAATGACTCTTTTTAGTACACACAGGTGTGACCTCAGGAAAACAGAGACAATGGAATGGGACACAAGCAGCTCCCTGATCAGGACATAAGGAACCAGGGGGAGTTCTAAAGATTGTTTCTATTGTTGTTTTTTTTTTTTTTTGAGGTTGTTTTTAGTTGTCTGAAGAGTGTTCCTTGTGAACCTAAAATCCTTCTAATTCATAATTGTTTTCCCAGGGGCTGTATACTATTTGCAATTATTTTTTAATTCTTGAATTTTTGAAGTCAGTGCTCAAAAATTACTTGGTTGATAGATGGATTAAGCATAAATATCGCGTAGGCCCAATTTCAGTTTAAATTGCAAGTAACCTAATATTCAAAATATATAAAGAACTAAAATAAAACCAAAAAAACCACAATTGGATTAAAAAATGGGCAGAGGGCCTGAATAGACATTTTTTTCCAAAGAAGACATCCAGATGCCAACAGACACATGAAGAGATGCTCATTATCACACATCAGCCGGGAAATGCAGATCAAACCCCATGAAGTACCTCCTCACACCTGTCAGAATGGCTAACATCCGAAAGACAAGAAATAACAAGTGTGGGCAAGAATGTGGAGAAAAGGAAACCTTCGTGCACTCTTTTTGGGAATGCAGACTGGTGCAGTCACTGTGAAAAAGAGTAGGGAGGTTTCTAAAAAAAATTAAAAATAGAATTACCATATGATCCTGTAAATGCCACTGGGTACTTACCCGAAGAAAACAAAACAGTGATTTAGAAATATACACGCACCCCTATGTTTACTGCAGCATTTTTTACAGTAGCCAAGAGATGGAAGCGACCCAAGTGTCCAAACGTAGATGAATGCATAACACACACACACACACACACAGAAATATTATGAGGCCATAAAGAAGGGTGAGATTGTGACATTTGTGACAATATGGATGAATTTAGAGGGTATCATGCTAAACGAAGTAAGTCGGTCAGAGAAAGACAAATACCGTATGATTTCACTCATATGTGGGGAAAAATGAATAAACAAACAAAAAGCAGAATCAGTCCTATAAACACAGAGAACAGACTGACGGTTGCCAGAGAAAAGGGAGTGAGGGGATGGGTGAAATGGGCAAAGGGCGGGGGGAGGTCCAGGCTTCCAGTGACGGAATGAGTACGTCACAGAAGGGAAAGGCACAGCACAGGGAACAGAGTCAGTGATATTGTGACAGCGCCGTGTGGGGACAGAGGGTACCCATGCTTGTGGGGAGCACAGACACATGGAATCACTGTGTTGTACACCTGAAACTAACGTAACACTGTCAACCAGACTCAAATAAAAAGAACTTTCATCCAAAAATAAATAAATTGTAAGTAACCTTATTCGATTAGAATGTTGGTGACCTAAATATTATTATTCTACGATTGGCATGAATGCCTACAGTTTGAAGAGGCTGTTTACAATCTTTTGCACATTGATAACATTTAAGGTACAAAGAGTCACCAAATAATATGAGTCATGTTGTCTGACTTCAGCTCTAGACAATATTTGTGGCTTACAATGAATGAAAACCTGAATGATATGAGGAGTTTGTGAACCGTGCCCTTGGGGCAGGGAGGAGGGTGCTGCATACCTTTAGTAAAAACTTTGAAATTGACTTTGTGTGTATGAATCACCACTGGATTTTCCACAACCACAAAAAAAGAGAGAGAGATAACACATTTTTATTTCCTTCAGCGCCATTTAAGGAAGAGAAATCTTAGTTCAGAAATGCAGAATGTTTTCAAAATACAGCAGAAAATGGTAAAAACTCACATTTCAGGCTACAGATGAGAGTAGCACCTGAGACCTAGAGTCCCCTCCAGTTAACACTGAAAACGTGACCTGTTTGTGTACGATAGAAACAGGCACCCAGTCTAATCTTGATGGGGTGACTCAAGGGCCATGCGACTTTGGCAAAATCATTTAAACTTTCTGAGTTTCCTTTTCCTCACCTGAAAACCAGGAGTGAAAAATGTCTTTATCTCCACGTGAGGCACAGAGGCCCCGTGAGTGAAGGGACTGCAGCACACCGGCCACGCTGCAGGCTGTCCATGCTTGCGTCACTCACGCTGGAGCTGCTGGCATTTGGATCAGTGAAGATTCATCAGCACATGCAGAGCGCCCACCATACAGGTCACACAGCACCTGAAGTTTTAGAAGACGTGCACGACTTGGAAGATGCAAACTTTCAGACACAAAACAAGGGGACACACCAACTGACCGCATCCACATTCCCTCCTGTAGGGTGGCAGAGACATGCAGGAGCTAGGGCAGAGACGTGGATGTCTGTCGGCTGGAGGCTGTGAATTCTCACGCAGTTCTGCAGGGGTTTGGCGAGGGGCTTGGACCGGCCGAGACAAGGGCAAAGAGCACTTCTGGTGGACAAAATGCACACACGGCTACACACAGAGGTAAACAAAATGTTTTCTGGTTAACAAATCACATTCTTTCTGGCTTTAATGCATTCACAGGAGTCTCCCCCTTGACCTTTCTCCTCCCCAGTCTTGACCTGGAGTATGGGGTGCAGGGTTCACAGTCAAGGCCAATCTGAAAGGTGGCTGAAGGTACACGGTTAGGGAAATGTGCAGCCAGATGCTTGGGCAGAGGCCCAGATGTGCTGGCAGTTTGTCTGCTGGACAAAGAACAGAAATAAAGGGACAGAAAGAAGTCAGAACGTGGTCATCTGTAAGGGCCAGCACCACCCAGAGATTGGTGGTCTCCCTGCCTCCCTCTCTCTCCCCTCCCTCCCTCTCTCCCTCCCTCTTTCTCCCTCTCTCCCCCATCTCTCCCTCTCTCTCCCCTCTCTCTTTCTCCCTTCCTATCTTCCCGCCTCCCTTTCCCCTCTCCCCCTTTCTCTCCCCCTCCCCTCTTTCTCCCTCTCTCCCCCTCCATCCCTCTCTGTGTCTCTCTCCCCCCATCCCTCTCTCTCTCCCCCCATCCCTCTCTCTCTCTCCCCCCTTCCCCTTCCTTCCCTCTCTCTCTCCCTCTCCCCCCACCCCACTCTGATATACTCTAAGAGAGAGAATCTGATTAGTTCATTTAGATAACTCTCCAACATAGAATTGCTCCTCCTGCATAAAGTTTTCCAGCAAGCCTAGAAACAGCTCCCTTTGGGTCAAGGGTCCTCCTAAATTATGTGGCCAGGATGAGGCTATGGGGGCCAAAATAAAGTATGGTGTAAGGGGTGCGTAAGGAGTCAGTCCTGGGCAGGGGGCTGTGGGCATGGTGCCACTATGCACAGCATTAAGCCCTCTAAGATTCTGGGTGGCTCACAGTCTTTGCTGGGGTTGGCTAATCTTGCTATTAGAATATAGAAGATGGTGTAGGATGGCCAGAGGGAGGGGCAGCAGTCAAGGTTAACAGTTCCCAAGAGGACAGCCCTTAAATCAATCACTTTTATGCTAAGGACCTTTCTTGTTGGCTGATGTGTCCCTATACAATTGTGCTGCCTTATACCCAATCATTTGGAAATTAAATGAGAAGAATGACGACAATAATCACTTATATTTATTTAGTAGCTAGGCTAAATAATCTCATTTTATTTTTGTAACAATATATAACTACATTTTATTATCTTCATTCCTTTCTTACAGATAATAAAACTGAAATTCGGAGAAGTCAAGTCTCACTTGTCAGAGCCAACAGTCGGTACAGGATTTGAGCCTCGCTCTTTCTGGCACCAAAGCCCATGAGCTTAATCACTATGCTACAGTGTTTCTCCACTAAAAGGAAGAATATGGGGGGGGAGGGAGAAGCAGTTCTTACAGAAGAAACTGGAGACTAGAGATCAACGCAGGGGGGAAATATGAAGAAGTAAACACTCAAGACTGAAAGATTCAAAGATCTCTATATAACACTTGGTCAGCACCATCGATCTGGTAGCGGACAAACACCAGCCCAATGGCTTTCCGCTGGTGGTGATGCAGGAACTTGTTTCCTTTGAGAGTCCCGAGGTGGCAGACAAAAACCGGCCTCAAGGACCAAGCTGGGAGAAAATGAGAACTGTCCCAGACTCGTGATCTCCCAGTGAGGTGTTACGCGCTAAAGCATTTTCTAATAATCACCAAGGAGGCATCCTGAAAACAGTGTATGCTCAGCTGTACTGCATAATTCTGAACTTGATCATGTCTTCACTATGACAGATTTTTGTCTTATATAAGCCAAATTTGTCCAGATCAAAATTAATATCCCAAAGGGCATACTGGCATATCTTAGACAAGTGGTAATCACACACAATGCTACTAGACAGCCTTGGTGTAAGCCTGCCCGGAATAATCACTGGGTAAAAGCTCTTCGAACTTCGGGCAGAACAAAACTCCAAGTCGAAATAAAGAGGACTTGTCACCCAGATCCCCATTCTCTATAAAATCACCAGCAATAAACCAACCGGGAGAAAAACAAGAGACTCAGAACAAGCAAAAATAATTAAAGGTTCGTCAAGATCCCATTAAAAGGTCTAGAATATTGTTATCAAGGGAAACATTTCACTCCTTCTGTTTGGAAGAAAGTGTCACATTAGGAAAACAGTTTAACATAATATTTTTCTTTAGGTTACTGGAAGCCACTGTGGTGCCACCAGCAGAAAATTGGCACCACTCTCCTGTGGGATGAAATGCCCTCCACTTATGGCTTTTCCCCTTTTACATACACCACAGCACATAATTTTCACCATACACACATTGAGCAATGCATTGGGTCTATGTTTGTCTGGTAAGAAGCCTGATGAAATCTCTGTTTTTGCTAAACTGTTGGAGGGCTTCCCCGAACTCCTAATTGCAGAGAATTCATGAAGTTAATGGAAATTGGGGTATTGGTATTGGAATTGGAGAGCACTCTCGCACTCTCCTTGACCGCTCACCTCTTGTCCCAGCCCCTGCAAAGCCACATTTCTTGGGCTTTTCTTTTTTTAAGCCCAAAGAGTAAGAATTCAATACAGACACTAAACTGATCTCCTGACCTCATTCTATCCCTGCTGGCTGTGAAAAACTAAACACTCCTGACCTGAATCTTTACCATTTTGACCCAATTCCTATTAGTGGTCACCTGTCTCCTCACTGGACGAAGCCACAGGGACCCATCCAGCCACTGGGTAGGAAAGTCCCCCAGTTGAACAGTTAAGATCTAAACCATTAATCAGGAGACAAAATGCGGGGGTGGCAAGTCATTTCCAGGAGGCCGACCAAGGGGGTGGCGAATTGATAGAACATTGCTCATTGCAGGTCTGAGAAGCTGAAAAAGAAGGTAATCATGCCTGTCTCAGGGCTGGCCCATTCCATTGCGATGGCCAATAAAGGCACAGAGAAAAATAGTATGACTCACATCCTGGCCTCAACATGAGACAACACCTCAAGGTTAATTAAGGAAATAAAAAACAAATATCAAGGCAATGTCAAGATGTATTTTTAATTTGCCTTGGAAGGTTGGGCATATTCTCTTTTTCCTCTTACAGATTACTTTTTTTTTTAAAGAGTTGACACCCACACTGCATCTAGATGCCAAAATGGCCCTTGTGCCTGGTTCAGGTCTCTTTGCTCTTTGTCAAACATGTCCCAGGAACAGACACAAGTCTTACTGCTCTGCCTTTCTGTCCTCTCCTCGCCCACTGTACCGTCTGTGCCATTGGGTCAGGAACCATCCCCCATGCCCCGAGGTAAGGGAGTGTGCTTTCTGCAGGGCAAAGAGCCTCCTGCTGACTTTTTTGCCACTGACCATCATTCCTTATACACATATTAGGTCGAAACCTACAAAATAGCCATTTTTGTCCGTACAAATGGTCAACACAGGTGGTTTTACAAGGTTTGACCTGACATTGGTGTGTGAGTATGTGCATGTATTATAGAATGTGTGTGTGTTTGCATGTGTACGCGTGTGTGAGGCAGAAACACTATGCGTGCTTTACTTCAATTAATTTTTACAATATCCTGTAAGGCAGGTACGTTACTTTAACGTACACACGTGAAAACATACAGTAACTCGTCTCCCTAAGGTCTTCCAGAATTTCAACTCCGATTTCTAGCCCTGGGTTGCACAGTCCCTATTATGGGGCCTGCCGCAAGGTCTGCCTGATTCAGAACACCGAATCATCTGGACTTCAGAGGCTCCTTGGGAAGAGAGCTGGCTCAGTGCTCCCAAGCCTGCAGACGTCTCCTCTCGCACCGTTTCCCAGGATGCAGTATCGCACGAGGGAAGAAGTCAGCATGTCCCGTGTGTGCTCAGCCCCTTAGCAAACATTGGTACAATTAATGTGGAATGTTTCAATGACTGAATGCTTCTTTCTCCAAGAAACTTTGAATAAATTCTTCAAGTCATTTTTGGAGGTGGGGGAGAACCAGGTTTGGGCAAAATCTTGCATTTAGTTTAGAGAAATGCTAGTTTTCCCAGAAATTTGAAGGCAAAAAGTGTTTATAATACGGTTGAGCAAAGGTGTCTAAACACTGTGAAATCTAGTTTCTCTCCTCTCCCAAATTACAGAGCGTGAGAAGTGGTTTCCGGGCTTTCCATTTCCTGCTCCCTGCATTTTGGGAAGTGAGACCACAGGAGTCTAGATTTACACTGTTGGGATTTTTTTTTTTTTCAGTAAATGCTTATACAAATTCATCCTTTCCTGTTGGTTTTTGACTGGTTTGTTTGCAACTCAGATTCTTGGTCGAACTGAAGTTATTAAAAAAAAAAAAAGAAAAAGAAAAAAGCTTTCACTAGATTATGAAACATTGTGTTGAACCCTATTCACAGCTCACATGTTTTTTGATCATTGGCAGCAAGAGAGCTGGCTTTGCCTGAAAATCACAGCATCCCCAGGATCCTCTGAGCACGGAGTAGGACACGAAGAAGTCAATGTAACACCGACCAGCAAACCAGAGTGAGGGCACCAGAACGACGTCTCTGTCCCAACGATCTTGTTCGCTAACTGAAAAGGCAAGGAGAAGGAGAGTCACAGCCAGTGCAAACCTCGCCAGTGAGAGGGCCCTTCAGGATCACAGTTTTCTCAAACGGAGTTCATCGTGGGCTTGCTAGTTTGTTCTCAGGGGCTCTGCAAGGTTCCTGAGAGATTCTTTTATTCTCTGTTTTCATTTTAGTAGTCGTCTAAAAGTAATCAGCATAAGCACATCCCAGATTATGGGGATGACCACCTTGTAACCAAGAACTAGGCATGATTTCGGGGTCCACGTTTGTAGTCCCTACAAATGGCTGAGGATTATTGGAAAAAAAGAACAGGGAGAACTGAATGGGCCAGGTAAAAGCTAAATGATGTCATGAGCTCCTGGTGCAACAGAAAGGTGGGAGAAATGATGCATTCTGCATGTACGTGAATGACGGGGTCAGGAACGTGTTCACGGGGGAAGTCATGGCATAGTTGCGGCCAAATGATACCAGCTGTCACATTAATGTAATGTAGTGTATTTAAACCTTGTTGGGTTTATAGAGTTAAATGTGTGTATTTTGTACATTTGTCTCCCTTGGATAGCTAGAAAAGAGCTGTCGCTGTAGGGAGGGTGTGACTGGTACCAGTAATGTACTGGTTTGCTAGGGCAGGCATAACGAAGCACACAGACTGGGCAGCTCTAACAACACAAATCATCATCTCACAGTTACACCAAATCAAGATGCTGGCAGGGCTGTGTTTCCCCCGAAGGCATGAGGGGAGGGTCTGTTCCAGGTCTAGCTTCAGAGAGTTCCTTGGCGTGTGACTGTGACTCCGGGCTTCACATGACGCTCTCCCTGTGTGCACGTCTGCACCCAAACTCCCCCTTTCTGTAAGGACGCCAGTCATATTGGATGAGGGACCTGCCCTTCTCCATCCGGGATGACCTCATCTTCAGTAATAACACCAGCCACAACCCTATATCCAAATAAGGTCACATTGAGAAGTCCTAGGGGTTAGGATTTTGACATATGAATTTGGTGGGGAGGGGACACAATTCAATCCATAACAGGAAATAACATAATAAAAATAATTTAAGACATCATTCAAGAGCCCAAATATTTTTTTTCCCCTTTAAAGAGTAGTCGGCATATTGCTCAATTTGAGAAACCATGCTCAAGATTATATCATTCTCGTAAGAACAACAATTTATAGCTTCTCATTCACCCATAAGAAACCTTATAATAATCTTTAACTATTAAAAATAAACTGCTGATGGGCCAAACTATAGAAAACCATAGAAAAAAGTAGAATTGAATAGTGAGACCTGTCGAAAACAATGAATCTTTCAGCCTAGAGGCAAAAGAAGAAATTAAGATGGAAAAAGACAAATAAGCTTAATGGTATAAAAATGAAAAAAAAATTGGATACTTTAAAAAGACAGACTGGGGAAAAATATGTACAACACACAGAACAGAAAAGGGGATGATACATTTATTTGACAAGGCGCAGACAAAACGGCAACAGCAGCACAGACTGCAATACACAAATCAGTAAAAGACAAAAAGGAAATATTTAGACGAGGAAATGTGAAGAACAAATAGTAAAGAAATGGGACTTTTTCACTGAAGTATTATCTGCGGACATAGAGGCAGGTGTACAGAGAGAAACCTGGCCCCTCACCTTGCTGCCACCTGCTTAGAAAACACTATCCTGAAAACACCTAAGGTTTTTCAAAGCTCAGAAATGTACAGATGACTTAAATACAAGTTTTATTGAGGTGCATTTCACATACAACAAAATCAACCACTGTAAAGCGTGCAGTGCCGTGACACCTAGTGTGTTCACAGGGTTGTGCAAGCAGCACTTACGCCGAGTTCCTAACCTTTTTGTCTTCCCCAAGGAAAAGCCTGGGCGCATTAAACTGTCACGCCCCACGGTCCTGGAAACACCAGTCTGCTTTCTGTGTCTTTGGACTTGCGTCTTCCAGATATTTCATATAAATGAACGCGTAGGATATGTCATCTTTTGTGCCTGGATGCTTTCACTTAACCCCGTGTTTCGAGGTTCATCCCCTAAAAGCACGTACTTCATTCTGAGTATTTCACTGCGTGTGTAGTCTGCTCGTTGCTCCCTCCGCTGGTGGGCATGCGGGTTGTGGCCATCGCTCGGCTACTGTGAAGAGGGCTGGCGCAGACCACCTTCAGGAAAGAAAAAAATCTATATCCTTCTGTTTATTGCAGGATTATTAGTGTAACTGGGAAAAAATATGGTTGCGGTAAAACCCAAGCTGACTGGTGGCTCTTGGAGCTTTGTTATAACCTGCTACCTGGTCCCCACAGTCTCCACTCTTCTCCCTAAAATTTATTCTTCCAACAAGAACCTGAGCAAATGTCTTCTGACAGGTGGTCAGGATATCTCACTTCGGGCCAAAGTCCTTCAATTATTTTCCATCTCATTCAAAATAAGCCGGAGCCCACTCTCACTGCTTACGAAGTCCTGAGAGGTCCCACTCCAGCCCCATCCATACACACCCCTCTGTCCTCCCCTCTGCGCATCACGCCGGCTTCCCTTCTGTTCCCGAATGACTGAGGACGTTTGCTGTTCTCCTCCAGGTCTGTCATGTTTCTCCTCTTGGTTTCAGTCCCTCTGCTCCCTCCTCACTCACTCACCAGCACAGTCTAACCTTTGTCCTACCTCTTGAGCAGAAGTGCAGGCTGGATGTGACTCACAAAAAATGTTGAAATAAACACCCATATGTTAAATCTTTACGAGGATCTCTGATGATGATGCTATCCTTAAAAATAAATTGCTAAAAAGTTGTTTTAGACATATTTGAGCTTTTCTGCCAAGCCATCTCTGGAAATGCTTCTGTTCAGTCTCTCACTGGTCATCTTCCTCCCTCTTCCTCCCCTTCAGGAGGGGTCACCAGTCTCCAAGGGGCAGGCGATTTTCTAGCCTCAGCTCTTCTCTCCATGTTGTTTCCCTGGTGGCCAAAGGCAGTAAAGATCCCAGCTCTGCTCTGGCGGCTCAAGGTTGCCACCGGGAGCCAGCATCCTCCACACCCCGGCCTGTGTCTTCATGCAGGGGAAGTGAACCACTGGAAGTGGTTCAAGCACCTTTGGGGTAGCTTGAGCAAAAAAGCATAGAGTGGGTTTACTCCCAGTCTGACGATATTTACCACCTGCAGAACACACAAATCATGTGAGGGGTATTGAGACCAATTGTCCAGATGCCAACGGATCCCTAATGACAGGCAGGGAAATTCAAATAACCCAAGCAATCTTGAGAAAGAACAACAAAGCTGGAGGACTCACTGTCTCTTATTTCCAAATATATTACAAAGTTATAGTAATTAAGCAGTGTGGTATTCGGACAAACAGCACAGAGATCAATGGAACAGAACAGGGAGTCCAGAAGTCACACTCACATGGTCAGTTGATTTAGGGCAAAGAAGCCAACAATAACAATGGGGACAGGACAGTCTCCTCAATAAATGGTATTGGGGGAACTGGACAGCCACGAGCAAAAGAATGGACCTCAAACATCATCTCACAGAAATCAATCAAAATGGACTAAAGACTTAAATGGAAGACTTGAAGCCATAAAATTCTTACAAGAAAACATAGGCCATAAACTTCTTGACATGGGTCTTAGTGACAATTTTTTGAATCTGACACCAAATACAAACACAACAAATGGGAAAATAATTAAGTGGGACCACATCATTAAAAAGCTTCTGCACAGCAAAGGAAACCATCAACAAAATGAATGGCAACCTATTGAATGGGAGAAAATATTTGCAAATCATATCCCTGATTAAGGGGTTAAAATCCAAAGTATATTTAAAAACTCATACAACTCAATAGCAAAAATGCAATATGATTTTAAAATGGGCAGAGGACCTGAATAGACATTTTCCCAAAGAAGACATACGAACGGCCAACAGGCACATGAAAAGATGCTCCACGTCACTCACCATCAGGGACATACGGATCAGAACCATGATGAGATGCCACCCCACACCCGTCAGAATGGCTGGAATCAACAACCCAAGAAACAACAGGGGTTGGTGAGGATGTGGAGAAAGGGGATCCCTCGTGCTCTGTTGGGGAGAATGCAAACTGGTGCAGCCACTCTGGAAAACAGTATGGAGGTTGCTCAAAAAAAGAAAAATAGAACTACTGCATAATCCAGCAATTCCAGTTTGGGGCATTTATCTAAAGACAACCAAAACACTAACTGTACGTACCTCCATCTTACTGCAGCATTATCAACAACAGCCAAGATACGGAAACGACCTAAGTGTCCATCAAGGGATGAGTGGATAAAGAAATTGTGATGTGTGTATATATATATAATGGCATATTATTCAGTCATAAAAAAATAATGAAATCTTGCCCTTTGGAACAACATGGATGAACACTGAGGGCATTATGCTAAGTAAAATAGACAGAGAAATACCAATACCATGCGATCTCTCTTATATGTGGAATCTAAAAACAAACAAAACCAAGCTCACAGACAGAGCGAGCAGATCGGTGGTTGTCAAAGGCAGGGAGTGGGAGGTGAGAGAAGTGGTGAGGGGGGTCACAAAGTAAAAAGAAAAAAAAGAATAAGGTAAAAAACATGTGACAATTAAAGCAATATATATACATATTATATATATATATATATATATATATATAGTCACCTGAAGTCACATATGCATCTATTTTACATAGATGCACACATATAACTCATATATATATGTTGTCAATATAAGTCACGCATATCATATATACATAGCCATTATATCTGTGTGTGTACATAATTACTACAGACTATGCATGTTATAAAACATACCCTAAACTGAATGTCTTAATATAGTAACTGAAACATTTGAAGATAGAAAGAATGAATTGAGAGAGTGTAGGACTATTATCCTTGATTTTTCAGCACCGTTTTCAGGTGATTTGCTCATTTGCTTAATTAAATCCAAAAAACACATGCTAGTCCCTGAGCCAGATGCACTGGACACAAGATGATTCTGACACGGTCTCAGTTCTAAACCTTAAGAATGTTGAGAAGACAGGAATGAAGGAAGCCTCACCAGGCTTCAGAACAAACTGAGAAATAAGATTTAAAAAAACAATAAAAATTAGATAAGTAATCTGTCAACTTTATTAACAACAAAGACTAGGTTGAAGGACAAAGCTTAATGTGAAAGCCAAATTGGATTGGCGCACTTTTCTGTCACTATTTTTCCTGTTCCTTTATCCTGTAGTCTAGACCTCGGAACAGCCCAACAGGGGGAAAGTTTGGGTCTGCAAAGTAGACACGCTTACTTCAGGTCTTACCTACCACTGGTCAAAGCGGAGATGAGATGAGAAAAGGGACCAAATACGCAACCTAGGGCCATTGGTGGATTAACTCCACCCAGTTAAGATATAAGGACCAACCCGTCACCCACCGAGCAGGTACTTCCTCCGTGAGGAAAAGTCAGCGAGGAGCAAGAAGCCAGGAATGTTAAGGGAAAAATCCTTCTTCATGGAAACGAGTAGAAAAAAGACCTCCACCCCCAAGAAGGCATACATACAACTCTCTGTGCCTCAAGTCTGACTACGATACCTGTTCTAAAAGTGGTGTGAACAATGCCTTTTGGAGACACAAGAAAGAAAGGAATTGATGCTGAGAGAAGGGAGCAGTATTGTATGTGGAGAGGAGGTAGTTGTCTAATTGCATTGAAAAGATGAGTAGGATTTGGACAAGTCTACCCAGGAAAGGAATAGTGGGGTGAGGGGCAGACTGAGGGGCAGAGGGGACAACATGACTAAGGTACAAATGCGAACATTCAAGGAGAGCTAAAGAAACAAGTATCCAGCAGGATGGGGACAGGGTCATTGCAGGAGGCCAACTTCATCTGGACGGTTTTGGGCTTGACCTAAAAAGCAAATAGCTTTCAACTTTTTAAATTATTGAGCAATGTGCAAATGTACTTCATCATGACTCAGGATGGGGTTAAGTTTGAGGGTAGGGGAAATTCAATTAATGGGTGCCAAAAACGGGGACAGGAGTTATCTGTTGTCCAGGTTACTTGATGATTAAAACAAAACAAAACAAAACAGGGATGGACATTCAGATGTACCATTTTGAAAGCAGATTTGTCAAAATGTCTCATATCCCAGAATAGCCTGTTTCATATGTATGGAGGGGAAAAAGCAGGAGATAGGGATTTTTTTAAAAAGACTGGGTGAAATTGCAGAGGACTGGAATAAACTTCAAGTGAGTTTTATGCTCTATTCCATAGAAACGGGGCAGCAAGAAGAGGGTTTTGAACAGAGTTATTATATGACAAGTGCCATTCCCTATGGGCATAAAGTGACATTAGCCCTTAAGAGTTGGTATTCCCATCAGGATCAACACATACGTGAGTAATTCACATTCAAGTGCAAGGGGGCATAGGGTGACATATCAGAGTCACGTGTCAGAAATAACCCTGGTTGGAGGTGAGGACTCTGCTCAGAAAGCAAGGCGATGGGCTGGGCCAGGGATCAAGAGGGTCACAGAGTGGTCAGGGGGAAATGAAACCAAACAATAACCAAACATTGTATCGCCTTTCAGATTTGTGTGCCTTAAAAATCGTTTTCACATTTTGACTCCACACGCTCTTTTTCACAGGTTGTGATGGGAAGTATTCAGACCAATTACCCAGATGGCAAGCAAACAGCATACCCTCTTGTTGATTTAACTCCAGTACGACCCAGCTGTGAAAAAGTAATTGCATTGACCAGGCTGTCTGTTTGTACACTTAGAAAACTATAGGTTAGATTCCCAGAGGTTTTTATTTTGCCAGGAATCAGAACCACAGTCAACGTAAAATTATGAAACTTGATGGTCAGGAGACTAAGGGGAAGCTCTCCTTGAGAGGATGGGGGGAAGGAAGTGCACATAACAGAGTGGATTAGAGGCAGCGGACTCATGGATACTTGTGAGGAACTCACTGTCTGTAAGTAGCTATTCGACAACCCCTGAAGGGCTCATAAAATCAACTGCCCACAGTGACATTCATTCATTCAACTCTCAAATTTTTATTGTGTGCCTCCAATGAGCCAGGCATTCTTCTAGGAGCTGGGGATAAATAGAGTAGTATATATAACAGACAGAGAACACCTACTCTCAAGGCACGTACATTTGAGCGAGAGACGGCAGATAACTAACCTTTGAGAACTGGAAAAATAACAAGTTTGGTAGAGGGTGGTAATTACTATGGAGAAGACAGCATGGAAGGCTGGAGGGGATGGTCATTGCAGGGGTGAGTGGAGCGCAGGGAATCTTCCCTGGGAAGTGGACATTTGCATAAAGAGCTGAAGGTTGAGAGAGAGTGTGCCCCTGCCTGCTTAGAAGGCTGCACTGGCTCTCCGTTACCTGTGAGACCCCGGGCAAGGCTTCTCACATGGCCAACAAGGCCATCCGTGCCACGACCCTTCCAAGTTCTCCACCCAAGTCTAAGTGTTCCTTTCCAACACACAACCTGTCACTTCACTGCTGCCTGCGTGTGCTCCTGCCATTGCCCTGCCTTCAGTGTGCTTCCCGTTCCTCTGTGTCTAACTCCCTGGAGATCATCTCACGCTCGCTTGACCAGCATTCTTCCAGGGAGTCTGATGGCCCAAGCTCGTGTAAGTGCATCTCCTTTCTGCACAGTCCTCACGTAAAACAGACCATGCCACAGCGTTACTCTCTCTGGAAGCGTCCATCTCCCCCACAGAACTAAGCAGCAGCGCACGTGGGAACTTACCCATCTCCACCTCTCCTAGCATACTCAGGGCTAAGGCTTGAGGATACAGGAAGTGCTTACATTTTAGGCCAAAGTCGGATGCTTTTCTCCACTTGAAACTCTATCCACAAAACAATAACCTCGGGGTTACAGAATGGTTTGTTCTTCTCAAGGCAGGAAGAGGGAGAACATGTTGTTCAGAACTTTCCTCTTGGGGTCAAAGCAGAGGCCACTTTGTGGCCTGCATGTGGGCTGGTCTGTGCAGGACAAGGGAGAAATTTTCCTATTGATTCCAGAATCAAGTTCGGAGTAGTTGAACACTTAAGGTTGACATGGGAAAGAGAGCCAACGGAAGCCGGAGTTGGCAGAAGGCTGTAGGTGTTCACTGGAAAACCTTGAGGAACGATTCAAATCTTATCACATCTCTCAAACACTCGGTGCACAAGCAGACAGGGTGTGTGCCCGTGTGTGTGCATGCTTGCACGTACAGATGGGGTGCAGAGGGGGAGAGGCCTGGGGGCTCATGTCCAGGGATGAGGGGTAGGAGGGAGCCTGCCTGCACGTCTGCGCGCTTGCTTTATTTGACGGAGGGCAGGCCATGCGGCTTGGGGTGATGCGTGCCCTTCGAGTCGGAAGGAGGTGGTCCTGATTCTCTGCAAGGCTTCCCTCAGCCGTGTAACCTCTCCGAGGCTTTCCCTACACAAAGCAGACAAAGAAACTGCCCTGGGCAGTCAGAGCCTGGCAGTCAGCACTGCGTGCCTGGCAGCTGCTGCGGGAAGATGTGTCAGGCACAGTACGGGAGCAGACCGAAGCCAGGAGAGGCTACGGACAAACTGACCAGGGGACAGTGAGCAACTCCTGGAGACAGAGGGGACTGAAAGTCTGAATGCAGGACAAGGCGGGGGACAGGAGAAGGAGACCCGCGAAAGGCAGGACTCAGCTGATCACAGAAGCCCGTCCGAGAGGAAGGAGGGTCTGCGAGAAGCCACAGCTTGCAGGTCAGCAAGAGGCCATGAATGCTACTGCCGGGTCTCCAGGCTGGTGCTCCCCTCTGTGAGCACAGAGCTGGCCACCCCGAGCCTGCTGTCCCCCCACAACGCTCCCGGACGCCCCGGCCTGGTCTCAGAAGTCCTCCCTGGCTGTTCCAGGCTTAGCTCTGCCTCCTCCAGTAAGTGCTGCCTGCAGGTCCGTTAAGTTATGCTTCCTTCTGGGGTCTTAGATCTGACAGGCCAACTCAATTTCTCGATCCCTGCGGTGAGAACCAAGGCTCACCCAGTTTTCTATCATTATCTCAGCCAGATGGTCCACACCTACTGCTCACGGCTTCTGTGATCTCACATTTATGGCTTCCTTTGCTCCGGACCTTCCAGCAATACTTGAGAATAAGGATATAAATCGCCAAGGCCGCCTCATAAAGAAGAGAGGACGTTTAAGAAAGGGTAGGAGAGGAACCAGGACAGAGCCCCCAAAGAGCAAACAAAACCAACTCAGTACAACTGAACTCGCCACTACAGTCACCACCATCACTACCACCTCCAGTATCTACTAAACACCTGCCCTTTCTCGGGTACGTGAATCACCCCATTTAGTTGTCACAACAACCCCATAAGGTAGGCACTAACACTTCTCATTTCACAGACGAAGAAATTAACAATCCACAGCTAGTCAATGATGGGAGACAGAAACTCTGATGTCATCACCCAACTTGTTAAGTTCTGCTAGTAACCAGGTTAAAATAAGTGTGCTGAGGGAGGGAAGTGAGTATACAACAGAGCTCAGGGGGAAGAAAGGACTGGACCAGGAGTCAAGGGCCTGCAGTTGTGTCCGGAGCAGGGTAAGCTCGCTAGACATTCATCTGGAAAGTTAAGGGGTGATGCCAGATAACCCTCTAAGATGCACCACAGCCCTAAAGTTCTGTCTAGAAGCATCGCCGACTTCTCGACATGGTTAAGGTTACTTGCATCGCTCTTGAATACAGATGCATACATTCTAAGGGGGTCATGGAATTATGAGGAGCAGGTTAATCTGGGAAGGTCACATGAAGTTTTGAGAAGTGTTTGGAAACCAGAAAGGAAATGGCCTGAAGTGGAGACATAACAGGAGGTCAGGCGAGGGTATGGTCAGAAAAATGACTAAAAGGAAGGAGTGGCTGAGTCACATCCACGGGATGGCCAGCAGATCAGCCTGGCTGCAGTGGGTGCACCAGCCCAGCAGAAGATGGGCACAACTAGCCAAGAATGGACCAGGTGGGGAACAATCACAAAAGCAAGGCATTGAAATGGTCCAAGTGAGCAAATGGTGCAAAATCTCTATCCAGCAGGGGCTTTGAGTTTGTGCAGACAAAAGATTATGAGATAAGTTCATTTCTTCATTCATGAACTTATTATCTGGGTGTAACAGGAACATAGCTTTCTAACAGGGGCTTTTGAAAATGAAAGGTAGGGAACAGTACATCGTTCTGGCATGACCTTCTAAAAGCCACGAAAGCCAAATAAAACGTTTTGGGATGTGAGAGTGAGCTTTCCTCAGGGCTTGCTTAGGAATGTGCGTGTTGGAGGGCAGGGTGCAGAGCGCTATCTGAATCTGTTCGTGCACAAATGCAGGGGAAATTGTTGAGGTCTGCGTGCTCGGGGCTTGGCTTTTTTAAAATGATGGCTGGCATATTTCTTAATTTATTCCCAGAATGTAAAATGAACTAGCCTAACGTCCCCCAATGCACCACAAATCCCTTACACTTCACTTTACCTTTCTTAAATCTCAGGATTCAGTAAGAGGGTCTTTATGCAAGAGGAAGAAAATTAATGAAACTTAATGAATTTTTTTTGGAAGACAGCTCCACTTCTGAATCACTAGAAAACAGCAGGGCTATTTCAATTTCAAATCTAATAAAATGATTGGTTTTGATAATAAATTAGATAGGCTAGTTCTTATCAGACTCAAATGTTTTTCCTAGAAAAGGACATCATAAAAATATTTATTTTCTATTCTCCTGTTTCTGAAATGCATTTTCTTAATTTATTAAAGGGAGAAGGGCACATTTAAGATTTGGATTTCCACTCATACGTGGAGTTTAAGAAACAGAGCAAATGAACAAAGAGGCGAAAAAAAGAGACAAACCAAGAAACAGACTGAACTCCAGAGAACACAGATGGGGACCAGAGGGGAGATGGGTGGGAGGACGGGGGAAGCAGGTGATGGGGATGAAGGAGGGCACCTGTCGTGATGAGCACGGGTGACGTATGGACATGTGAATCACTGTACTGTACACCTGAAGTTAATATTACACTGTGTGTAATTAGTTCATTGGAATTTAAATTTAAGAAAAACGAAAAAGAAAAAAAACATTTGGATTTTCCAGTGGGTTTATGGGAAAGGCTCCTGGGCAGAGCTGGATAGCTATGTTGGAACAGGAACAGGAGAAGGTACGAATACAAGTGTGTATGTACTACGTGCCAGATACCGCGCCGGACATGTACACACGCTGTTTCACTGAATCACCGCTGCCCCTACATGACAGCAAAGCCCTGGAGTTGCTAGCCTGAGTCACTCACCTCGTAAGAGAAGGCGTAAGGATGCAAGCAAGCCCTGCTCTACCCAACTTCAAAGCCCATGACCCTTCAAACAGCAGTAAATTCGTATTACCGACTACTCAGGTCGAGAAAAGGGAGTTCCTGCCTGTGAGCAAAATTCTTTGGTGTTAAAAGTAACATATAAGAATATATAATATATATCATATTAAAATATATAATACACATATATTTTGCAATGGCTATTTAGAATCAATTCCACTGAACTTTCTAATTTGCTAATTTGATACCTGAGAGTTGGGAATTTGGGGAATTAATATGAGCAGATGATTCATTCTGCTCCATGGTAAAACTCACATCAAGACTCATCCCTCCTCCAGCCGCTGTGGGCTACGGCCTGGACCCTGCCCTCTCCCCAAAGTTACCACAGTTAGCCTTTGTCTCCCACTCAACTCATTCGCTCAGTTGAGCACCCCAGAGGGACCCTTAAAAGTTCCCAACACAAACTCATCTACTCAGAATCTGTGGTTTTTATCTCAATAGAATAAAAGACAAAATACTTAAGGGGCTGAAAGAGCCTACTTGGTGTGGCCTGGGGGCACCCCTCTGATCTCTTCTTCTGCAGATTTCCCCACCATAATCCTTCCTTCCCCCCCTCCCTCCTAGAATACAGCAGGAAGACCCTGCCTCAGGACCTAGGCTCTTGGTTTCCCTTTCCCAGTGCCCAGAACACTCAAGCTGGGGGCATGGCTTGCTTCTTTAACTCTCTCAGTTCTTACTGAGATGTTAGCAGCTGAGTAAGGCTTTCTCTGAGAACTTATTTTAAAATTGCAACCCCATCCCCATCCCTGCCACACACACACATTCCGTCCATCCTTTCCTGCTTTATTTTTCTCCATAGCACTATGTTCTTTTATTTGCTGTATTTCAGCTAATTGCCTTCATTTGTGCTATTTTACTTTCATACTTAAGAATACTTTATTTTTGCATTTAAAAGTATTCCGAGAAAGGATCCAGCAAGAGGTTGCCCATGCAGTTCGTGGCACAAAATCACTAAGAATCCCTGACCTACAGGTTCTCCTTTCCCGAAAAACAGTTTTCTTGAGCTATGATTCACATACCATAAAATATAGCAATTTACAGCGTAAAATTCAGTGGTATCTAGTTTATTAACAGACTGAGCAAACATCACCAAAGTCAAATTTCAGAACATCCCGTCATCCATAAAAGAAATCCCATGCTCATTAGTCACTTCCCACTCCCCGATCCCCCACTGTTTGGTAATCACAGATCCACTTGTGGTCTCTATAGATTTGCCTATTCTGGACATTTCATATGAAAGAAGTCATGCAATATATGATCTTTCATGACTGGCTTTTTAGTGTAGTGTTTTCAAGGTTCACTCACCTTGTAGAATCTATTAGTAGTTCGTTCATTTCTGGCCAAATACTATTCTATTTAATGAGTATATTATATTTATTCATCCATTCATCAGTTGATGGACATCCGGGTTGTTTCCATTTTTTAGCCATAAAGAATAATGCAGGTATGAACATTGATGTACAAGCCCTTGTGTGGACGTATGCGTCCATTTCTCTGGGGCAAATGCCTAGCAGTGAACTTGGTGGGTCATAGGGTCACTCTATGCTTCAGTTTCGGAACTGCCAGATTGTTTTCCAAAGTGGCTGCCCCACTTTACAATCCCAATATCGAGGTAGGAGGGTTCCAATTTCTCCACCGCCTCTCCAACACTTGCCATTATCTGTCTTTTTTTTACAGCTATTCTAGTGGGTGTGAAGGGATACTCTGTAGTTCTGATTGACATTTCCCTAATGACTAGGGCCTTGGAGCATATTTTCATGTGCCTATTGACTATACATTCTTTCAGGAGAACTATCTATCCAAATCCTTTGCCCATTTTACTTGGCTTATTTGTCTATTTATTATTGAGTTGCAGATGTTCTTTGTATAACTGGAATACCAGTTCCTTACCAAATATATGATTTGCAAATATTTTTGCCCAATCTGTGGGTTGTCTTTTCATTTTTATTGACTGTTCTTGGTTGTAAAATTCACTTGAGCCATTTGGCAATGTTGCTAGCACAAATTAACATAACATTAGACTGTACTAATAAAAGTGTAGAGTCTAGATCAAAATATAACCATTGACTGCTAACCTGACCATTGATGAAATCAGTTTAGAGCGCCACAGTGTAGAAGGCATGCCTAAAAACAATGAGCTAAAATCTTCCCAGTTGAAAACTATTCCATATTTCTTATGAGGAACAGAATAGGAAGCAGATGTAGGTAGCACAGAATGGGGGTTCTCCAGCTGGTAAGGGATACCCACATAATCTCTGAAAAACAGAAGTAAAATAAATGGATGCCAAAGAAAGAAACACATTTGGGGTGTATATAAGGAGAGATACAACCGGCACACAGTGCCAAGTACTTGCTAGATATTTATTTCATCAATGTTAGTTAAACTAATCCATAAAGGGATGAGTGAGACCTATCCAAAAGTAGGACAAGCAGCTTCAACAAGGAGTAGGCTCCCGTTAGTAAAATGCTCAAGAATAGAGACCATGTGTTGCTCTTGTGGTGGAAGGGCTTCCTGCCCTGGTAACAAAGATTGAACCAGATTGAACTAGATTACCTTCACATCTAGGATTCTGTTACTTAAAAAACCCCAAATGGCTATCGATGGAGACTGTCATTTTTAATTAATTTTAAATTAGCAACATACAAGGAAAAATTTAAGGTGCAAAGGGAGTGTGGTGAAATATTAGTTCTTAGATCTTCCTCCCACCCCGTACCCCCGTCACTCAGTGTCCCTCTCCAGAGGTGCCAAAGATAATCTATATTTGTGTATCTTTACACAAATGGTAGCTTGTTACACACAATGTTTTGCATTGTGCCTTTTCTACTTTAATATCTACTTTGCAGACTGCAGATCACATACGTACAGAAAGACAATTCTATTCTTATTAAAGGGCCGTATAGTATCCCATAGTATGGAACTACTATAAATTTAACCAGACCTCTGCTGATGATATCGACGCTGTTGCCCATTTTTGCTACTACAGACATTATACTTATGCGTTCTTCATTTTGCATTTGTGAAAATAATTGTCTTCAGGATAAACTACTGGTAGAGTTGCTTGAATCACTTGGTCTGCATTCTTGTTTTTGGTAGAGATTGCCAAATTGCTTTCCATTGGGGTTCCACCAATTTACTTTTTCACCCCCAAATATTTGGGAATATCTATTTCCCCTCCCTCTCAGCCCCTAACTCAACATAGTGTTTTCATTTTTTAAATCTTTGTCAATATGATGGTTGAAAATGGTCTTCTTTGTCACTTAATTTTCATTTCTCTTATTATGAATGAGGTTGGATATTTATAGTAATGTTTAACACTTTATGTTAAAGAGACACTTGCATAATTTAAAAAATATATAAACTTAGCTAGTTTGTTACTGGGTTGTTGACCTTTTCCTTAGTGATTAATTTGTATTCTTTATATATTAGGGAAATCAGCCATTTGTCTATGATATGAGTTGCAAATTTCCCCTTAGTTGTACTTGTATTTTGACTTTATGTTTTTCCTTCCTGGATTCATTTTTTTTAACTTTATGCAGCTGAATTAAAATATCAGTGTTTTCTTTTATAGCTTCTGAGCTTTATTTCAACTTAGAAAGACCTTCCTTATTATTTATTATTATTATTATCCTATATATTTTTTATTACTTTTACGATTTTGTGTTTCACATTCAAATCCTTGCACCATCTGGAAGTTATCTTAAGTGAAGGCAGAGGTTCAAGCTGCTCTCTTTTTTTTTTTTTTCCCATATGGCTACCTAAGATGTCTTACTGAATACAGAGAATAGATGCTTCTCATTGTTCTGACTACAATGCTCATAAATGGTCACATAAATCATTGCCTACAAAAGTAGTAAATAAATAGTGGTATAACCATAATAGCAACTGTACAAATAATAACAATAATATGAGCTATATCTACATGGGGCTCACTATGCACCAAGCACAGTTCTAAGCACTTTACACAAATACTACTGGGTAATTACCCAAATCCTTAGAAATGGTCAGATACACTAAAATGATTGATGCAAGAAGCCAGATCCTTCCTGCACACCAGGATGACCTGGTGAGAATAAGAATAAAAGCAGAAAGAACAAAATTCTTCATCTTTACAGTGGATTGGCCAGAGCTCCTGGAATTAAAATAATGTATTCATTTAGGTAAAATGAATAAATAGTTTAATTGGCATTTGTTTGCACCGGGGAAAGGGGATAAAGACACAATCACAGTCCGTGTGCCAAGCACCACAGACAGTTCCCTGGTCCACACCTGAACAGCAGCACCAGGGGGCTCCGCTCCAGCGGCCAAGGCCAGCGCATACCAGCGTCATAGTCGGAATACTGTATAGCGCCAAGCGCTACGATCATTGTCTGCACGCGCTAATATCTCCCTGGGCCTTTTCTTCACAGCACTTGCTACAATTATACACTTTTGTACGATTAGATTGTCTCTCTGTCACATTAGACTATACATTTCCTGAAAGCTGGAACACATCTGTTTTGTTCCATAGCTGACCTCAGTATCTAGCATCTAGTAGGTGCTCAATAAACGTGGGTCAAATGAATGGCGGCATAAAAAGTTCTAGAAGGACACAGATCCAGTTTCTAATTAACTTCTGTTTGACCTTGACCTACTTCAGTTTCCTCACTTGAAAATGGACATGGGAATAACTATTACCTAACAGGGCTGCTATGAGAATTCAGTGAACTAATACATCACCACCACCACACTGAGTTCTTATTCTACACCCAGGGCCTCTGGGCCCTAGGAAGATCTTGGAGGATGCTGTCCATATAGTCACTCATGTCTGGAAAGCCAGCCCTGAGACTGCACATCAGAATGTTGAGGCTTCCCCTTAATCCTGTGACTCAAACTGTGGCATCCAAAATCTACCAAGCACCGAGTCAGGAGAGGGCGAGGGACCACGTATTTCTTTTACATATGTGTTCTGATTTTGCCTACGGTGTTTGTCAGAGACTTTTAAAACCACGGCAACGGGCATATACTTTATATAGTAAACACACGAGGCAGTGGAGGTCCTGTCCAGCAAGAATAAACCATTTCAATGACACACGGTCTGTCCGCTTTCCCCTGACGGTTTGTCATTCAGTATTCTGCAAACTAGATGAGCAGTTCATGGAATCTCTCTGGCACCTGCGCTGGAAGTGCCCTAGGATTTACCGTGCTGGTTTGGCAGTCGGCTCACCTTTTCTATGATGCACCTGATACGATCTCAAAGGGCTTTAAAATCTCTATGGAACCTATGTACTCTCATAATGAGAATTTAACAGCAGACTTTAAAGTGTCTTTGGACAAAGCTATAAAGTACATTTTGGGGGGGAAATGCTCAAGGGAGATCATAACACAACTGAACTCACGTCGTTTCTCTCCGGCTGTCGTCACTATCCAAAGCCCTGCCTCCTAGAATAATGCACCTTAAGAGTGCTGTTCAGATTTCCCACATAGATGCATTTTGAAAGGTAATCAGGGAAGATTTCACATATCTGAACTCACTTACATGCCTTCCTGAACTGTGTCCATCCAGGGAGCTCTTTGCCACATCTTCTGACCGAATTCTATTTGTTCATTCATTCAACAAGTATTTATTAAATGGACATTTCTATTAGTAATCTAGTAAATGAAGATTTGATGAATAAGACATGATCCATTCCCTTAATGGGTTTATAATCTAATGAAAAAGATAGACAAGAAATTTCAGTGGTAATAATGGAGTTGCTATTTTTTAAAGTTTTTAAATACTCAGATGAGTCACTCAAAGTTTCCATTTGATTCACTTATTACGTAAGCATTCATTGAATGTCTACCATATATCCAAAGCACAAAATGGTACACTAGGGAATCTCCTAGAAGCAGTGACCTGACTCCCGACCTCAGGAAGTTTCTTCACTTCACATCTGTATCTTGGTAACTCGTGCATGTGTGTGTGTGTGTGTGTCCCCAGCCCAGCTCTTTCTCAGTTTCACACTGTTTTATTCAACTACCTGCCGGACAGCTCCACGTCCTGTTCCAGAGGCTCATCTCCCTCGCACATTCCAGATGAAAGCCATCATCCTTGCTCTGGTTAACGTCCCCTTTACCTGCAGGTACCCTCGCCAGAAACTTGGAATGGGGCTTCGTTTCTCCCTCCCCTTGATTCCCCACATGCAATCATTCAGAACACCCGTCAATTTTATCATCTGCACATTTCCTTTTTCTTTCCTGTGCCCTCCGCTGCCACTGCCCTAATTCCTGCCCTCACTGTCTCCAACCTGGACAACCACCTGCCTCCTCGCCTGGCCTTCCTGGCTCCAGGCAGCACTTCCTCTAACCCATTCTCTTCACTGCTGCTCAAGTGACGGCTCCAAATGCAAATGTCATCATGACCCTTCACTGTCCCAAATCTTCCAGTGACTCCCAACTCCATAGGATAAAGCCCAAACAAGGCCCTTCGATATGCACACTAATCCTTGTCTGCACATTTTTGTCACCACCACCCCTACTGCTGCATTTTAATGTCGGCCAAATTCAAATACAGTTTCCTGATCACACCACGATGTTTCATGCCTCTGACTCTGCAAGTGCTGCTCCCTGTGCCTGGAGTATTTTTTCCCTTCCTGTTCTCCATCCAATGCCTAACCATCTTCAAAGACTCTCTTCAGAGGGGTTCAGGCGCTTCCTCTTCTGTGAGACCTTCTCTGACTTCCCTGAACTCTAGCTGATGACACCCTCCCTTATCACACTGATGACGTTCACGTGTCTCTTTCTACAGTTTCTCACTGTAGGCCTGTTTTTATGTCTGTACCACTTTCTAAACTCTAAGTGCCTTGAAACTGTATCTTTTATATAACTCTCAAATCCCTCAAGCTCTCTCTCATCACCACCTGTGCTAAGCCACCATGACCTGTCTCCAGAACTTTGCAGTAGATTCCTGACTAACTAGGTTCTCTGCTTCCAGGGTCTCCTTACAACCTGTTCTTCACCCTGCATTTGGGGTGCTTTTTTTTTTTTTAGCAAACTGGTCCTGTTTTATAGGTACAGATACAAATAAAAATATAAATATTTATATACATCCTTTGCTTCTTAACATACGTTAGTGGATCCACATTTTCCTTAGGATAAAGATCAGAATCTTTGGGATGGTCCTTATGCCCCTCACGACCTCTCTGGTCTTGTGCTTTTGCTCTCCTCCTGCCAAGCCAAGTGCATTCTATCCCTGTATCTTACCATTAATCACAAAAAGGATCTTAGATTTTCTGCCTAAGGAAATAAAGTCAGTACAGACACCTGATCACGTGGGTACCATGATGCAAGTATACCAGAAAGGAGAAGATATCCATATCTATATTAATCAATTGGATGAATCCTGCATGACCAGCCACAAAACTGGCGCAGTAATCCGGGTGTGACTTTTCCGATGGTGGCGCACACAAAAGAGGCCATGACAGACAGGGAGACTTTTCAGAGAAAAGATCTATAGGACCGGCAGGCTGTGGAGAATGAAGGAAGAGAAGGGATGAGCCACATGAGAATGGTTCTCCTGACTGAGAGGGAATAACTGGACGGTGTAGGAGTTAAGACAGAGTCCCGCCGGACACTTATTGGGCCAAACTGAGGCACGTCCGAGTGAAGGGAATGTTTGTATGGAGGCACGGACTATACAGGAATACAGATCTGGAAGCATCCATATAGCACAGTGGGAAGGGCAGTGGCTTGAGCGGATCTGCTGTCCTGGGGGACAGTATAGAGAGGAATCCAGAAGGTCAAAACAGAGCCTGAACAAGTGCCCAGAGCAATGAATCAAGAGGAATATGAGAGGCTATAAGGGAAACACTAGCAAAGAGGTAGGCAGAGACTGGAATGAGTGATGTCTTGCAAATCAGAACAGAGGAAGTTTCAAGAAGGAGCAGGTGGTCAGTGATATCAAGCAGAAGTCATCCAAGGTCATGGAAAACCAAAGACCAAGAGTGTGCTGCTGGGTTTAGTAAAAAAGGGACTTTTTTGGGGGCTTGACTTTTGAGGGAGCTTCATCAGAAGACAAATAAGAATAAAAACCAGAGAAGAGAGTGCTACGGAATAGGTTCTTACTAACGCCTGAAAACAAAATGGTTTTGTGATCAGTTTAATTTACATATTTTGATAAGTTAAGAAGGCGGACCACTGTTCCCTTAGCAGGCATCCTGAAACACTTCTTTGTGTTCAAGAATGGGCTGCCATGTTTTGCAAGCAGACACCAAAGACCACATGAAACAATTCTCTCAAGACCTCTAAGGCTGGGAAAACCATGAAAAATCCCAGTATGAAGTGTTTTCCAATGCTTTCTCCCTCTTCCTTTCCTGCTTATTCAGGAGAATATGTGCAGTCTGTTGTTTTTCTAAATGATGTCTGTGTTCTGACGTGGCAACATGCAAAAAGGCAGCCAGCTGCATTCTTCCTGTTTATGTCTTGCTCTTAAGTAACTCAGACCTGAAATAGTCCATGTCTCCAGCTATGTCTTCATAAGCTTCTTGAAGTTTTAGAAAACACCCAAAGCCTTATCCCTTCATTCTAAACCTCAGCATAAACAGTTTTGCTCAGAAACACCTATCTCTTGGGGTGCCTTGGTGGCTCAGTAGGTTAAGCATCTGCATTTGGCTCAGTTCATGATCCTGGGGTGCTGGGATCGAGACCTGTGCGGGGCTCCCTGCCCAGTGGGAAGCCTGCTTCTCCCTCTCCCTCTGCTGCTCCCCCATGCCCGTGCACACTCTCTCTCAAATACATAAGTAAAATCTCTAAGGAAATAAAACAAAATAAATACCTATCTCTCAGCTTTCATTCAAAGAAATCAAGTGGCTGTGTCCAAAAAGTCTTTAAATAGTCACTTTTATGTATTGTATTTATTTGACAGAGAGAGAGAGGAATAGAGGAAGAAGATCACTTTTGGAGTAGATGCTAGTGGTTGTTTTCTTCTGCTTACTGGGAACCTAATTATGATGTGCTCGGAACTCTGTAGAGAATAAAGATTATTAGACGCATTGCAGGCACTGGCAGGTCTTTGTCTAACTGAGCAAATGTATTCCTTCCTTTAAGGGGAAGAGCTTGGCTGGGTTACAGCAACGACTTCATTTTCCTTACCTGCAGGGGAGAAATGTCAAGGTAAGGAAACCTGCCAAATCAACAAAACGTTTCTTCAAGATGTTTGATGTTTCCAGCAACAAGTCCAAAAGGTTGCCAGGAAGTTCATTCAGAACCTGAATTGACTGTGCATCTCACTTTATTCTATAATATTTATAGCTGGTCGTTGTGAGATGTCTACTCAGACAGCTTTTCTTCTGACTGTGTCGCTCCCTCCCCAAAATATGAATTAAGCCCTTCAGTATTTGAGTATCAATGACCATGATGGTGCTGTGGTGAATTTCCAAATCTGCGCATTTTTTGGTATTGGTAATGTTTTCTAAAGGTTAAATTTCATTTTCCAGTAATCATTTTTAATGTATTATTGTTTTGTATCCTCATGGCCTCAAAATTTCTCTTATTTTTCTGCTTTCAGTTAGAAGGCACCATATACGCCACAAGTTTTAGATAGGGTGTCCAGGAGAGAAGTTATGTCCCACCTTCTTGCTAGGAGAATTCTTGAAAACTCAAGGTCCATTAGGAATTCCCTAAAATGAAATACTGAGTTCATCTGGGGCTATCTTGCTCTTCTTTACGTCCTACTAACAGATCCAAGCTAATTGTTCTCTAATTGCTCCATGTGTATTGAGCCACATATTAGAGTAGGCGTTAGGGCAGGTGCTGATGATTCCAACATCAGTCCAACAAGTTGTATTTAACTTTTAAGTTTAGCCTTGATAGTGAGATTCTGAGCTTTTTGAAGGCAGGAATTACTTTAAACTCTCTCTGGATCCTTTCTCCTGAGTAACTAGCAGGAATGAAAACATTTAGGGTCATGGAACTGGTGAGGCCAGAGGGACATTATATACTATCAAGGGCAGTGCTGGCCAATAGAAATACAGCGTGATCCATAATGAGGGCCACATATGTAATCCTAAGTTCCTAGTTTTCACATTAAAAAAGCAAAAAAAAAAAGTGACATTAATCTTGATATTTTATTTAGGTCAATATATCTAAAATATTGTCATTTCAACACATATCCAGTAAAAAATATGAAAAAGATATTTTACAATTTTCCATACAAATCTTCAAAGTCCAGCATGCATTTTATACCTGCAGCACACCTCGACTTTGGGTGGCCACATTTCAAGTGCTTGGTAATCGCACGCGGCCAGCATAGTGGGCAGGGCGGGTCTAGGGTCTAGATGAGGAAACAGATGCAGAGAGCTGAAGCATCCAGCCAGCTGAGGAAGCGAAGAGAGACACTTGGGAGAGAGAAGGATTGCATAAGCTGAAATTGCAGGATTTCCCTCCTGGGAAAGCTGTGATGACTTTCCTACTTACTAAGCCCACGTAATGCCTCTCCTTTTTCCCCCCACCTCCAGACACCTTAACCCAGGGGTCTGGGTAATGCTGATGAAGTCATTGCCTTCAAGTATGGACAAGCGATGTGATCCCAGGGGCTGATGGTATGTTCTCTGCTCCACCCACAAATGAGACAGCACCACTTCTGATGGTATACACAATCCCTCCGGATGTGTGTTCTCAGATGCACTGACTAACTGCTTTCCAAGGAAGAACAATTTCAAAGAACTCTCCCTATGAAGGTCTCTCTTGCCCTTTGGAGCAAGATTCCATCTCTTTCTGTTCACGATCTTGCTTTTCAGCCAGCCAAAATGAGTGAAACCAGAAGTTAGAAAGGGAACCGAGAAGGTTTCCTAAAGGTCCAAAGAGAAGGAGCAAGGTGGAGGTGTGAGCTGAGGTCTGGCAATTTAGAATGTATTTCTCAAAGGGTTGTGGACGGGGATGTGATGAGCACTGGGTGTATATGCAACTGATGAATCACTGAACTCTACCTCTGAAACCGACGATGTACTATATGTCGGCTGATTGAATTTAAATAAAAAAAATAAATTTAACTGAGAGACTATAAATTCAAAAATATCAATGGACCATAAAGAATGATTTGGGAGGTGATGCCTGGGTGGTTCAGCCTGTTAAGCATCTGACTCTTGATTTTGGCTCAGGTCCTGATGTCAGGGTCCTGAAATCCAGTCCCGAGTCGGGCTCCATGCTCAGCGGGGTGTCTGCTTGGGATTTTCTCCCTCTCAAATAAGTAAATAAATCTTTTAAAAAATGATTTGGGGAATTTTAAGTACAGATTGCTCTAATGAGTGATGGGGGAGCTGAAAAGTAAGGATCTGTCGACACTATGAAAGCTTCTCCAGCAACATCGTTTGGATTAGAGGGAGTCCTGAAGCAAAAGACACGGCAAACCATGTTGTCCCTCCTTGAGGGCAACACCACTGCCCCCACCACAGGCAATGCGAGGTGTTTCCACACCTCCAGTTACCTTTCCTTAAGGTTTCACTTTAATTCACCAAGTGAGCCCAGTTCAAATGTGACTTTTCCTCAGAAGACCTCCCACCCCCAGCTTCCCCAGGACACAGAAAAGGACTGTCTTTTGTGGCCTCATATCCTCCTCTTGCAGCTACTTGACTGCAGTGGGCTTTCCCTCCTCTTGACTGGTGAGGTTTTAAGAATTATTAAGGCAAATTCTCCTAGAACAATTAAAATACAACCTCCGTAGTTAGAGGCTCCCCTGCCATGGGTGTTTTGCTGAAGACAGAGAGATTAAGTCAAACCTGCATTCTGAACAGTGAGACATATGGACCCCTCTGCACACCACTCCCCAGTGTCACCCTCAGTCCTGGGAAGCCTGGCAATCAGGTTCATTCCCTCAAGGCAGCCCAGAGAAAAGGCCTATAGATACTGATACTTGAAGGGGTGAAGGGCAGGAAGGGTCAGCCTCCTGCCTCCACCAATCAACCCCAACACAGAGCTTTCACTCAGCTTCTACGTGCCTCCCTGTTAAAAATAAATGCAACTAATGAAGCATCAAACTTTACATCGGAATCTGGGGATGTACTGTATGGTGATTAACACAATATAATAAAATAAAATTAAAAAAAAATGCAGAGCCAAAAATTGCCCAATACTTAAGGGAAGGGTCTACTGTGAGAGGTAGGGACCAAAACTGACAAAAAAAAATTTAAGGAAACAGACAACACAGAAGAAAACTTGAAAAAAATAAAATAAATAGATTAAAATCCTTAGAAATCTAGGAGTAGTTACTCACAGATCCATGCAACAAGGAGGGGATGCTAAGGGAATAAAAGGAACATTCATTAAAAAAAACCCAGGAGATAAAAATATTCTAAAGTAGAAATTTAAAAGTCAGTAGCAGTATTGAGAGAGGAAATTTGAGGACATTTCCTAGGACAGAGAAAAACAGACCACCATAAAGATAACAAGACAGAAGGGGGAATGAACCACGAGAGACTACGGACTCTGGGAAACAAACTGAGGGCTTCGGGGTGGGGGATTGGGATAGGCTGATGATGGGTAGTAAGGAGGGCATGTATTGCATGGTGCACTGGGTGCTATACGCAAACAATGAATCATGGAACTTTACATCAAAAAACTAGGGATGTACTGTATGGTAACTAATATAACATAATAAAAAATATTATTAAAAAAATAAAGATAACAAGATTACAAGATCAATCCAAGTAATAGTAATAATAAATCATAAATAATAGCAGGGTTTTTTTAGATTTTATTTATTTGAGAGAGAGAGAAAGAGCACGAGTGGCAGGAGAGGAGGCAGAGGGAGAAAGAGACCACCCCTGAGCAGGGAGCCCGATGCAGGACCCGATCCTAGGACTCTGGGATCATGACCTGAGCCAAAGGCAGACACTTAACTGACTGAGCCACCCAGCCGTCCTAATAATAGCAGTTCTCGGGACAAAAAAAAAAAAAAAAAAAAAAAAAAAAAAAAAAAAAAATGAAGGAGAGAAAATCGTCAGAGAAATAATACAGGGAAATGTTCCGGAACAGAAGGGTAAGAACAAACCACACCTAGAGATGGCATGGGGCCCAGGGAACAGGGGACCTAACCGGGGAAAGAGGAGGGGACATCCCAGGGTGGTGGCTGCACAGCTGGCCACAGTGGACCATGAGAGTGACTCTGGGGGGGGGGAGGGTGTCCCCAAGAAAAAATAGACCTGTGAGAGGTTACCTGATGCGTTTGATCTAGAAACATTTCAGACTTCTGCCAGATGGTTCTGGGTAAATTAGTGATTAGTACATAAAAAGTTAATTAAGCAAATGTAAAAATGAAGCAATTTTTTTTTTTGCCTGCAAGGATAAAATTGTACAATATGAAAACAAAATCCTAGTACATTGTAGGGCTCAGCTGTGAACACTTTGTACATGGTCCAAATGGAAGCACTCCATAGGGATGCCACCAAAATGGCAGCATCCCTCTTGGGCCGTGGCTCCTGACGTGGGCTGCGAGGTGGAACCTTGCAGGAACTTTAACAGAAATGCTGACACTGGCAGCTCAACCCCAGACGTCTTGACCTCACTGGCTGGAGAGGCAGCCGAGGCCTTGACAATTCATAAAGGCCTCCGGTGATTCCAAGGTGCTGCATTTGGTGAACAGGGTTGGGGGAGGAAGAAAAGGGGAGCCACAGCTTGGTGTAAGAGGCTAAAGTCTACTTTGTACAGTAGGAATTCCTACGACCCAACATGAGAAGTTTCTGTACAGACAGAATCCAACCCTCCCCTCGTACGGCTTGGCTCCACTCACTTTCCCCTAATCCCAGCCCTGTTGGATCCTGCCTTTATGGAAAATTTGGTATTTTGCTTATCATGGATTTTTGGATTAATTTTAATTTTTAAATATTTCATTAAAATGTTATTTATTTTGATGATGGGGTTTTGGGGCATTTTCATAAACACTGTGCCTGAAGCAGGTGCCTCCCTTGCCTCACCTGAATTCTGGCACTTGTAGGATGTATTTCTGGCACATCATAGAATAAATTCACGACTTAGGAAAAATGACAGGACTGCCAGGAGAAAGTGCTCAAGGAACTGAATATTGTTGCCTCGTGGAAGCAAAGGTGGGGAGGGGTAAAGCAGGTGACCACTTTTTTCTGACCTTACAAGCCTCGATTTATTACTTAAGCTTTGAGATTGAATGTAACTCTCCTCTGTAATCAGTGACACCAACCAAAAACCCTCTCCAGCCTCTCACACGACCACCTGAAGCTCCTACCTACATCTCCTTGATTCATGGTTCGCATCTGCTCTACCAGAGGGCGGGGTTGTTCGAAGACCCTGGGAGTCCTGGGTATTCTGAGTTTCAGGGGTCCGTCCACATCATGTGAAACCCACAGCTCCATAGAATCATCTTTATCTTCCTGTATAAGGGATTTTGAAATTGTCTTTTGAAATTATCTGGCTTGGAATCACACACTTTGGTTGGCTAGGATCTCTCAGCAATAATTTTGCATTCTTTGCAACTCTTGTAAAGTGAGAAAACCCGCCCATTAACTGTCTTTGAAAGCAATGAAGTTCTCATCACTCTTCATTAAATAACTCATCAAATGGACACAATGGGTATTCTGTAGAGATTTTAATTACACAGATCAATTTTTAGTTTTGCAATTTTCCATGTTTTAGAGAACACCCTTTTCTTTCCAGTCCTAGACCTTTTCTCAGCTCTTAGAACAGATCCCAGCTGCTCCGCATTTTCCCTGCTGTCGAAGAGGCTGAGTCATCCTGTGGGTCATTGCCACAACCTTCCCCCGGCACGGGGGCTTTCCACCCCTCTCCCAGCTGGTCAGAGTAATCGTGGCCCTCCTTGGTTTCGAATTCTTTAATGACATCCCACACAAGTAATTTCCCTAAACACCTCGCTTCTGCTGGCTCTTCCTCTTCTGCACTTCCTCCTCCCCGTGGCGATCCCCCCGAAATGATTTATTTCTCTGCTCAAATGCCAGGCTTTACCTTGCCTGCCTGTCTGGGTCTGCGTGGTTTCTGCTGTTTGGGTTGCCCGTGTATTGCTTCCCCTCACCCCAATGTCATCTATAAAACTTGCAGGTTTTTTTTTTTTAACTTTAAATATTTGGGTTTTCTTTGCATAATGTCTCTGCTACAGTCCTTAAATGATCATCCTGTCGTGGTCCTTCGCTGGCACGTCTGTCCTGTCTAATAATGCCAGCAGGGCAAGCATCATATCCATTTCACAGCTCCAGGGCCTAGACAAACGCTTGGCCCGTACAAGTACAGAATCTATTTGTCTAACAAAACGTCCATAGCAACACTGCCCCTGTGTGATCAGCTGTAGGAACTAATGGCCTACTGTTCTGTCCAGAACATATCACAAGCTCACCGCAGTAGAAACAAACACTGAAGCTGGAGTGAAAGCCTCTTTGTTTTGCCATCCTCTAGTTAAGTGACTCTGAGAAACTTAAATGAACCCCAAACCCTAGTTTTCTCACCATTTCTGTAAAATCAAGATGCTATGACCAACCCTGCCTATCTCACAGAGGTGCCAGAGAAATCCAATGGTTCTTAGTAAACACCCCTGTACAGTCTCACGTGCTCCACAAATCCAAGGTCGTCTCACGACAACACTGGTCACAAGCTATCCCGTTTAGTGACGACCTGACTGCAGGAGGGGGGCCCTCTGTGGACTGAACTTGTATGTCTCCCTCTGCAGCACAGATAGCCCTCCGGTGTGTGAGGGTCTGAGGACGAGGGCACAGGAAACCCAAAAACCCTGCAAGCACATCATTCACTCCAGACTCATTAAAACCTGACCGTAAGAGTAATAATACCTCAGGGCAAACAGGTTTTGTTTTTATAACCTACAATGGGAGATTAGAAATTCAGTTTCTTGTTATTTCAGAAGAAAAAAGGTATAAAAGTGGTCATTAGCAGCAAGCTTACGAGTGGGAACCCCACTGCCCATCCAGCAAGGAGCCCTGTGTGTTCTTGCCTCCTGGCTCCTGGGCTTCCCGTCCTCAGCTGTAAACCAAGACTGGCTTGGGCGAGCCCATCTTCCCCTTCCAACTTGGCAGTCCCCGATCCCCGGTGACCCGGGACCTGACAGTCCTGCCCGGCGTTGCCTAAACGTTCCCAGGAACTAGCAGAGCATGAAGTGGTTTCCTGCTCAGTTAAGAAATAGAAAGATGGGTCTGTTCACAGTGGCTAAGAAAGCACATCACTTCTGACACAGAGAGAAGACGTGGGTGAGAAATCAAGCCAGGGCAGCGGGTCTGAGTCGCCAAACCCAAACCGATTTTCCTCTGGGAGGTTCGAAGCCAAGCAGTTTGAGGAAAAGTTATATAACGATTTGTCACTCCCACCCTCGCTGGCCTTCGCTCTGTTACAATGACTGCCTCTCCCAGACCACCTGGAAGGTGGATGTAAGGAGGCTCAATCCTCCCAAACCCCCAGGTAAGTCCTTCAACTCCCCAAGGCCTTGCTTTAGCACTGAGTTGAACAAAGGGTCTATTCGTTCATCGATGAGGGGAAAAGCAGGCGACAAACATCGTCAAGAGCACGATGTAACTACGGCCACGGCCACGTCATCAGGATGTAATCCTCACTCACTCACTGAGCAAACATGCATGTATTGTGCAGGCCTTATTCTAGGTGCTGAGCATACGGGAATTTAGAAGAAAAAGAAAACCCCAGGCAGATAGCCGTGGCGCCTTGGAGCTTCACTTCCTGTTAGGAGGACCAGTGAAGCATAGCGCAGGACAGACGGTGATGGGAGGATTCGGCTGCCTGAAGGAGGAGATGGGCCCAGCCGGGCTGTCGGTGGAGAGCCCTCCAGCAGAGACAGGGTCAGGCACGGTGCGGCTGGGCACCATGGGGATACTGGGGACACCGGGGTGTCTGGAGCCGGCGGGCTGGGCAGAGGGTAGCAGGAACTGAACAGAGGGCAGGCTGTTTAGGGCTCGGCAGGGCGTGGGTTTTGACTCAGGTGGGAGAGGGGCAACTGGAGGGTTTGCCTCTCTCTCTCAAATAAATTAATGAAATATTAAAAAAAAAAAAGAACAGACTTTCCTCAACACGATGAAGGGTAATTATGAAAAACGCACAGCTAACATCATACTCAATGGTGAATGACTGAGTTTTCCTCTCTAAGTTCAGGAACAAAACAAGGGTGCTCCCTTTGACCATTGCTATTCAACATTGTACCAGAAGTTGTAGCCAGAGCAAGTAAGCAAGGAGTAAAATTATCTCTATTTACAGATAAAATGATATCATACATAGAAAATCCCAAAGAATCCACAAGAAAGCTATTTGAGCTAATGAGTGAAATCAGCAGTTTCAGGGTACAAGTTCAACACACGGAAATCAGTCATGTTTCTAGATGCCGTCAATGAAGAATCTGCAAAAGAAATAAGAAAGCAGCTCCGTTTATAATCACATCTAAAGGAGTAAAATATCTAGGAATAGATTTAACCCAACAGATGAAAGAGTTATAAACTGAAAACTAGGCTGAAAGAAATTAAGGAAGATCTAAATAAATGAAAAGGCTTCCTGTGTTCATGGATCCCATGTTCAACTTAATGTTATTAAATTCATGTCATTACTACCCAAAGTGATCCATAGATGCAATGCAATTTCTATCAAAATTCTAACAGCCGGTTTTGCAGAAATGGAAATGTCAATTCGTATGGAATTTTAAAGAAACGAAAATGGTCAAAACAACCTTGAAAAAGAAAAAACTGGAGTGTTCAAACTTCCCAATCTCAAAACTTGTTACAAAGCTACAGTAATCAAAACAGTGTGGTCCTGGCATTGGCATAGACATGAGGTCAATGAAATAGACCTGAGAGTCCAGAATGAAGCCCATATATCTATGGTCAACCGATTTTTGACAAGACTGCAAATCTCTTCAGTGGGGAAAGAATGGTCTTTTCAACAGACGGTGCTAGAACAGCTAGATGTCCATGTGCAAAAGATTAAAGTTGAACCCATACCTCACATCATATACAAAAATTAACTTGAAATAGATCAATGACCTAAAAATTCCTAAAACTCTTAGAAGAGAGCATAGGGGTAAAGCCTCAAAACCTACAATTTAGCAATAGATTCTTAGGTATGACACCCAAAGCAGCAGCAACAAAAGAAAAACAGATAAGCTGAACTTCATCAAAATTTAAAACTTTGCACACTCAAGGCATTATCAAGAAAGTGAAAAGACAATCTTTTGAACGGGAGAAAATATTTACATATCACATATCTGATAAGGGTTTCATGTCTCAAACACATAAATAGGTACGTAACTCAACAACCAAGACAATTCAGCTTAAAAATGGGCATCAAATTCAAAGAGACATTTCTCTACAGAAGATATGCAGATGGGAAATAAGCACATGAAGAAATCCTCAACATCATTAGTCATCAGGGAAATGCAATCCAAACCACAATGAGATATCACCTCATACCTATTTAAAATGGCTGCTATCAATAAAGCAGCAAGTGTTCACGAGGATGTGGGGAAACTGGACCCTCATACGCCGCTGATGGGAATGTAAAATGGTGAGGCCACTGTGGAAAACAGTTTGGTGATTCCTCAAAAAGCTACACATAGAATTACCACATGATCCAGCAACGCCACTCTTGGGTACGTACACGGCGGCCTTGAAAATGGACTCAGACAGACATTTGTACACCAATGCTTACTGCAGCACTGTTCTCAGTAGCCAAAAGGGAGAAACAACCAAAATGTTCACCAACGAATGAATGGTTAAACAAAGCATGGCACAAACGTACAAGAGAATATCATTCCGCCAAAAAAAGGCACGGAGTTCTGATACACGCTATAACATGAGTGAGCACTGGAGACACTACGCTAAGTGAAATAAGCAAGGCACAAAAGACCAGATACTGCATGATTCATTTTCAGTGAAACATATAGAGTAGTTCACAGAGACAAAAAATGGGTTGAGGGGTGAGGAGAATGGAGAGTTATTGCTTCATGGTTATAGAGTTTCTGTTCGGGGTGATAATAAAATTACGGAATGAGATAATGGTGATGGATGAACAACTTTACGGATGTTATTAATGCCACTGAGTTGAATGGTTTAATCAAATGGCAATTTTAAAAATTAATAACATAATATGCCAAAACAATTGAATCATGCACTTCAAATGGGTCCATTGTATGGTATGTAGATTATATCTCAGTAAAGCTGTTTAAAAAAATCACTGACGCAGAAGACAGAGTGGAGAAATTGCTAGAGTCCTATCCTTGAGTAGTAGGAGAAGATGAGATCTACCACCTAGCCGCAGGGGTTCGTCTAGGATAGGGACGTGGACAATTCATCCGTGGTGACAAGGTCGTAAGTTGAAGAGGAACAGGTTAGGCGGTTGGGGGCAGGTTTGTCCGCTGCCATGGCCTTAAAGTCATCTCAGAGTCACCATTCTTATAGTGCTTATTTCATTCTGTCGAGAGAACCTTTAGTTGCCCCGCCCCCACTCATCAGCTCTCAACTGCAAGTTTCTTGAAGGTGAAGACAGTGCTTTATTCCTTCTGAATTTCTACAGAACCTGGGATAGCATGCTGTTAACGCCTTCTGAACGCATGAGCAAACTACGGGTGTAATAGACGGTTGGTCTACTGGTCAGGCGGTTTTCACCCCCCACGTTCAACTTAGTCCATACTCTGCTTCTGTGTCACACGTATGTCAAACGGCCTTGGCGAGGAACCTCGGCAGCACCCCTCCTGCTGCAGTCGTGTGACGCTCTTCTCCCACTCTTGTCTAACGTTCTGTTTGTTTTGCAGGATCTTTTCATCTTAAGCGGAATCTCATCAAGTGTTGCCAACTGCAAAGAGCAGTATGAAAAATCCCAGGGAAAATGATCTAACCACTAGAGAACCGGTTATCTAGTTGCAGAGAGAAAATGCGTGAGAGAAAGTTAAGATATTTCTGCATACTGTCCTGAACAAATGCTGACTAACGCTGACATGTGGTGGGAGCTGCGAAGGGTTTCTACACTTTGGGCTTTCACAGTCACTTGGAATCAGTCGGAGAGGACGTTGTGGGCAGCCGAGTTTCGAATTACACAGATCAATTGTTACAAAGGTGACAAACACAGACTGAAGCAAAGGAAGCAACGATTTTCTTACCAGAAACAGCTAAAGCAGACCGATGTAACGAGAAAGCCAAGTAAGGGAGAGGGGCTAATGGGGGATAAACCGAAGTTCTGTTTTGATAAAGCTGACAGTTAGGGGTGCCTGGGTGGCTCAGTTGGTTGAGGGTCAGACTCCTGATTTCGGCTCAGGTCATGATCTCAGAGTCGTGAGATCGAGCCCTGTGTGTAGAGCCTGCTTGAGATTCCCTCCCCCCTCCCTCTGCCCCTCTCGCGCACTCGCCCTCTCTCAATAAATAAATAAATAAACAAAGCTAAAAGTTAATGACTTAACATTTCAAACTTTAAGTCCTAATTCTTGTATAACACTTCATTCAAAGCATAACATATTGAGAAATATTTAACTAAAAATGAGAAAATGAATCCAAAAATTACTAACAGAATGATGCAATCCAGGAAATGTTTTGGTACACTCGAAGGAACCCACAGAGTCCTTATTATTCTGGCTTGTGTTCTTATAAAATCTAAATGCCATCACAGCATTGTTTTGGAGATGGTATTAGAGCTAACATTTATTGGGTGCTTACTATATTCCACACACTACTTGATGTGGTCCACATGTCTTGTTAATTCCTGCAAGCATCCTATGAGGCAAGCCTTCCTAACCACCCTTGTTACAGTTGAGGAAATGAGGCACAGAGAAGATAATTTAGCCATCTCGAGGTCATACCGCAGGTCAGGATGAGATGATATGGAGCAGCTTGTTTTCAAAGCAATGATGACAGTCAGGCAAATTTTCCCTCTCAACAGGTTCACCTGATGGGGACAGATTTAGACGCCAGTGCTGCAGGAGGTGGGATGGGAGAAGAATGAGCTTGGGTCCTGTCCGCCCAGGGAGCTGGTTATGGCCTCGTACCGTTCCTGACTGACTCGAGTGTGTTTGTGCCGCCACAGCAGATGCTGCCTCAGATTCACATTACGCTGGGTGTATAAAAACCCTCCTCTGTCATCATTGTGTGAGAGCCTGGCTCTCCTCTGAGAGGATAGTCTCAGAGAGGAGAGGCCTTGATATCTTTTCGTTAAAAAGAAGAAGAAAGAGGAGGAGGGAGAGACAGCTTATACCTCTAACGCATGTAACTGTCGGGAAAGTACTGTTAAATAGAAGGACACTGTGTATGAAAACACCACATAATTCAACATGCATATCACATATCTATTGTTTGCTCTATAGTCTCAGCCAACAGGAGATTTGCTGAGCCCTCCCCTGTCACGTGGCAGACGGATAAAAAGACACATGAATCAGTTATTGCCCTACAGGCGTCTATAAGCTGATGGGAGAGCAGCAGCGATAATGAATCTATCCCACTCAATTGAAATAAATCCTATTCTTGAGGCGTAAGTACTATGAGAGCACCAGGAGGAAAGTGATTAATTCTGAGTGGGTGGTGGAGCAACTTTGAAGTGGAGCAGCCTTTGAGCCGAGCTTGGGAGGTTGAGCGGGATTTTCATTTGGCAAAGCAGCAGGGGAAGCACAGTCTGGGCATGAGCCAAGGGTGGACACGTGGAAGGTCACAGGAGAGCCAGATGCGAATGCTGCACCAGTGGAGGGCCATGCAGAACAGGAGGCTGGAGCGGCCTGGAGCCTGATGATACGGCCCTGAATGCACCACACTGAGCACAGGACTTAATCTAAGGCGATAGGGTCTGGCTTGTGTCTTGAGTCATAATGTAAGCGCTTTGAAAGCAAAAACAAGGTCCATGTCTCAATCATCTTTGTATTCCCTACATCTTCTGCAACATCTAGAACACAATACATACACAGGATGGATGGATCGATGGATAGACAGATGGATAGACGGATGGACAGACGGATGGACGGATAGATGGACAGATGGAAAGATGGATGGACAGACGGATGGATGGATGGATGAATAGACAGATGGATAGATGGATAGATGGATGGGCAGACAGACGGATGGAGGAATGGATGGATGGATGGATGGCACAGATTCAATATCAGCCTTTAGAAGTGTAAATGACAAAATTTAATGACTAATTGGATATCTGAGCATCAGGAGACAGTCAAAGATGGCTTGAAGTTTCGTAGTACAGATTACGGGGATTACAAAAGGAAAAACTGGCTTGAGGAGGTGAGAAATATTTAATAAATCTGCATCCTTCACCTGAGAATGTGGAGTGGAGGGAGGGGGGAACAACACTGCACAAAGGAAATAGAAAGGCCTCAAAGTGGGTAAGCACGATCTGAAAGTCCTTGTGTCAACTAATGAATCACTGAACACTACATCAAAAAATAATGATGTACTATACAGTCGCTAACTGAACATAATAAATAAAATAAAATAAATAAATAAAAATTAAAAAATAAAAGTCCCTGTGTGTATGGGTGGGATACAAGGATACTCATCACTCTCCCGGGCCTGGGGAAACTTCTTCCAGGGTTTGCTCAGGTAAGATGAATGCAATGCCCTTGAGCATAGGGGGAGGGCAAGGAATTTCCCTCAAAGCTTCCTCCTCTCTGTCGTCAGCCTTACCTGAGATAGCCACCCCCATCTCTGCCTCTAACTCACCTCCTTGCTTCCCTAATGTCACTGCTACCCCACAGGCCAATACACCTGGGGAAAGAACGAGATGGGTTAGAAACGTCACTTTTAGATGATCAAGTTCTCATAAATCTTTTCATACTCCATCTGGATTTCTCTGGCATTTTAAAAGTCTGCATAGATCGTTGTGCTCTTAGAAGGAAAAGGACCGATTTTTACGTGTATGGATAAAAAGGGGAGGAGGCTTTACTCAAGGGAAAAGCTATTGGCAAAGCCAGTGGCAAGTGTACAGCCACAGTAGCGCTCTGCTGACGGGGCATGCAGCCGAGCGCGCACTGAACAAAGGAAGGCCGGTGTACAGCACAGAGCCCGCACGCGGCCACAACTGCACGACCCGGGTGCTGCTTGGGCAGAGCAGGTCTGAATCTCGCATCTGCCGCATGGTATCTGTGTAACCGTAGCAGTTTAGCTGACCCTTCTGAGCCTGGATTTCCTCATCCGTTGGACGGGTTTCACGATACCTCCTTTCCAGAGCTATTGCGAGGATGAACTGGAGGACCGCACACAGTTCTCGGGGCAACGTCTGGCATAAGGGCCGTTCAGGAATGTGAGTTCGCCTTTCCCATTGTGAACAGACTTGCAGGACGGGTCACATCCACAGACAGAGAGAAAGCCGCTCACCGCAGGCTTGCATTTGTGGGAAGACGTGGACAACGGGAATAAAAGGGATTAGGGCGCTGAGACAACCAAGTGAGACAGGTTGTGCGGGGCCCACAGACTTCGGGGACCCTGTAAACTGCCCTTGCCGCGCCCTCCTCCTCTGGCTCTCCCGCTGCCTTGTGATGACTAACCACACAGTTTTAGACCTTCGCAAAGAGGGAAGAAAGAAGGGAAACCCAACCAGCAGGCAGTGACATGCCGCTGAATTGTTTGGTCTTAACTGGAATTTGATGATGTGATTGAGGTCACCTAAGGACTTCGACAGTTTTTCCCCCAGTTTTGAGAATATGATAATTATGCAAAATCAATGCTGACTGAACGCATTTTAACCTCCACAACTGTATTTTTGCTAATGGGGCCTTTGATGCATTTAAACAGGGAGAATGCGACAGGGATCTAATTGGTGGCAGAGAAGTCATCTGGGGGAAAACTCTCATTTTAACTCCTTCTCCACAACCTTCCAACGTAGTTTTTCTCCCCCACAACCTTCTTATCTTTTCTCTGCGTCTTCCAGCTAGTAAGTCCTGTTGTCTTATTCATTCATTTGCTTCTTCATTAACAAATGCTAAGTGCCTACTGTATTCCAGGTACTCTTCTAGGTACCAGGACTCAGTACAGAGCACCGCTGGGCTCCTGCGTTGTAGAGACAAAGAGAGGGGCAGAGCATGAACAAATAAGCATAACAAAATAATTACTGGTAGCAAGTACTAGAGTGCCAGGAGGCAGCTACCTGCTTTAGCGTCCCTTTTATGGACTCCCACACGCTCAGGGCTGCAAGGCTGACCCAAGTCTCGCTGCCTTGTCCTTGTCGCCGCTTACCATAGACGGGGCTGAGGTGTGTGAATGCGCAGTACCATGTCCCCAGTCCTCAGTTAAGCCCATAAATGGATATGAGATCTGGAGACTTTTCAACAAATGAACACGAACTAGATTTATAATAAGAAAATAATTCAAGCATATGTAAAAAAAAATCAGAATCCAGTCCATCAAGATCTAAGAGAAAGATAGTGTTTTCATGGCTCTGACGCTCAAGTGCTCTCAGTGATTGATGATAAAAGGAGAAAGGAAAAACCTGGATGCAAAAATGAATGGACAACCCAAACCCTCGATACAGACTAAATTCTGACACGTATCTGCATCAAATCAAACTTTTCACACCAGGGAGAGCAAAGATTTGGAAGAGGTAGCAGAGAGGAACAAAGAGGTCTAGCTCATAGACCAAACTGAGTAGCAGCCAACCAAAAAGCCCTTTTTAAATTGACTAGTAACTGCTTACCTGAGAATCAAGGCAGTATGAAATCAAGGCTTGATTCTCAGTCAGGTCCAAACTCTTATCTCCACCCTTTATGAACAAGTTGAGCCTCACCTGCCACGTTTTTAAAGTTAGAATATAATGGCGCTCCCTTTATAGGCTCTAGGATTTGCAATGCCTAGGACACAGAAACTGTTAAATGAATAGCAGCAATTATTATCATTGTTAAAAGTTTTCAGGGGCACCCGGCTGGCTCAGTCGGTGAAGCACGCGACTCTTGAAAAAAATTCAGGACAATGCAAAGAAATGGAAAGTCATTCCATCCTCATGGATTGGAAGATCAAATATTGTTAAAATGTCTATAGTACTCAAAGCAATCTACAGATTTAATTCAATTCCTATCAAAATATCAACAGCGTTTTTCACAGAGCTAGAGCAAACAATCCTAACATTTTATGGAACCACAAAAGACCCCGGATAGCCAAAGCAATCTTGAAAAAGAAAAACAGAACTGGAGGCATCACAATTGCAGATTTCAAGTTACAGTACAAAGTGGTTGTAATTAAAACAGTATGGCACTGACACAGATCAATGGAATAGAACAGAAGCCCAGAAATAAGCTCACGATTATATATAGGTCAATTAATCTATGACAAAGGAGGCAAGAATACGCAACGGGAGAAAACACAGTCTCTTCAACAAAAGGTGTTGGGAAAACTGGATAGCAACAGGCAAAAGAATGAGAGTGGACCAGTTTCTTTTACTATACACACAAAAACTCCTCAAAATGTAAGACCTAAATGTGAGACTTGAAACCATAAAAATCCTAGAAGAGAGCATAGGCACTAATTTCTCTGACATTGGCTATAGCAGCATTTTTCTAGATATGTCTCCTGAGGCGAGGAAAACAAAAGCAAAAATAAACTATTGGGACTACATCAAAATAAAAATCTTCTGCACAGTGAGGGAAACAATCAACAAAACTAAAAGACAGCCTACTAGATGGGTAAAGATATTTGCAAATGGCATGTCCAATGAAGGGTTAGTATCCCAAATATGTAAGAACTGGTACAACTCGATACCCCAAAAACAAATAAGCCAATTAAATAATGGGCAGAAGACACAAACAGACAGTTCTCCAAAGAAGACAACAGATGGCCAACAGACACGTGAAAACATGCTCAACGTCACTCACCATCAGGGAAATACAAATCAAAAGTACATGGAGATACCACCTCACGCCTGTCAGAATGGCTAAAATCAACAACCCAAGAAACAACATGAGGATGTGGAGAAAGGGGAACCTCGTGCACTGTTGGTGGGAATGCAAACTGGTGCAGCCACTGTGGAGAACAGTATAGAGGGTCCTCTAGAGGAAAGACTGTAACTTAACATCTGAGGGGTAGCCAGTGTTGGCTGAGACCCTGAGTATGCCCAGTAACAGACGCAGCTCCTCTGTCACATCATAGGTTAGCTCCTGACAGAGGCAGAACTTACAGGACTGAGTTTTAAGACTTCCTTTACATCACTTTTTGTACTTTCCGACTTGTGTATTTTTCCTACTAAGTTTGAAGACTCAGAGATTAATCTTGTCATATGACAGCTCCCAGATGGGGTAAACCAATATTCTAAGTGTAAACTCTTGTGTTACTCAAGTGAAAAATAAAGAGCAGCATTCAAAATAACCCAAATATAGAACATTATCATCATGGATAAACCTTTGGAAAGGCGTGCACATGGACTAAAATGTGACATAACATTAATGGTACCCCTGGACTTGCCTGTGAAGACTTGGTAAAATGTATGAATATATATAAAAAAATGAACTGCTAATTACTTTCAGATTAAGACCACATTAAGCCTGCAAGAGAATGACACATATTTTCCACCCTGGAAAATATTACTGATTATCAAAATACAGGAAATAGCAGAGGACTGTGTACATGATTTCAGCAAACAAGAGGATATTTCCTTAAGCTAAACATAAACGCTGATCAATGGCCTCATTTCACTCTATTCCCAGAAAACCTGCCCAAGTCAAGAACCCAAACTGACTCAAGAGCTAAAGATGTTGGTAAATAAGACAGAGTTCACAATGATTTAATAGAATATTCTTGGTCTTCTCAGGGAAATAGAACTAACCTTATAAAATATCAGAAATCATAATTATTTAGGGGAGTTCCTGTTTGGGTCTTTACTGATCACCCAAATTGCAATAAATCTGAGGACCACTGACACACTTACCCGTCTACGCAATTCGAAGAAACTGTAACTGGTATTGGTTGTTTTAGTTTAGATAGACAGAATCAGCTTTTTTTTTTTTTAATGAGATGATGGGACAAAAAATTTTATTCCACACACTTATAAATATACTTTTATTCAACTTTGTTCCAAAGGGAAGAATCCAGGTAGGGAAAGAGAGGGATAAGAATAGGAGAACTAAGGATAAAGAGAAGCCTGTTTTTGAGAATGCATTTAAGGAAAACTATTTAACTTGGAAAGACTGACTGAACAGAGTAAGGAGCAGAAATGGGGAAGCAAGGAGGGGGCGGGAGGGGATGGATGGGAGAGAACAGCTGTACCTCCCACAGGTACACTAGGTAATTAGGTAAGGAGATAATGAAGGAGAAGCGGGAGAGAGTAATGAAACAGAAGGTGTGTGAATACTTAGAGAAGAAATGTTATCTACATGTTATCTACAAATAAATATGGATGAGTTCACTAAAATCAAGTCATATTAGCAGATTTAGTTTCCTTCTGTAACAGGCTATTCCATCTTTAGATAAAAGAGATACTTCCATCGATTTAGGATAGGTCTGATAAAGTCTTAGTACTTTTACAAATAAAAAAAGGAAAATATGATTTGGATGCTGGCCAAGTAAGACGGTCTAGGTGGATAACCATACGCAGGCATGTGACTTCGCACCTCTCCACTCATCCACCCGGTCATTCTCCAGGGATAGACGTTTACCAAGCAGCTACTATCCGCCAGATGTGACGTGAGCCCGAGGGATCCTAAGGAGACCAAGCTCACAGTCTCTGAGGGAGACGCAGTTCTCCCAGAAGTAACTATAAGCGGTTAAGTAACTACGAGAGTAATCAAGATTAGCAGGAAATCTTTAATGAGAAGACATTCACAGGGTCCTCCCAGGCCATATCTTCATGGACATTTTTATCGTAATGTAGCTAACAACAGAAAGGACTGGTTTATCATTTTTGAAGATGTCATAAAGCCTGTGGAGGCAGCTACTCATTGGCAGGTAAAAATAAGAGGTCCAGGGGCGCCTGGGTGGCACAGTGGTTAAGCGTCTGCCTTCGGCTCAGGGCGTGATCCCGGCGTTATGGGATCGATCCCCACATCAGGCTCCTCTGCTATGAGCCTGCTTCTTCCTCTCCCACTCCCCCTGCTTGTGTTCCCCCTCTCTCGCTGGCTGTCTCTATCTCTGTCGAATAAATAAATAAAATCTTTAAAAAAAAAAAACACCAGGTGGTGTGATGTAGATGCTATTTGGAGCTCGCTCTGAATTATTCTACCAACGTGATAAAAATTAGGAAGAGTGGGACACAGCTTTTTCAAATCACAGATTCCAAAGACTTAAAATGCCTTGAAGAAAAAAATATCAATTCCTTAAAAAAAAAAAAAGAGCTCTATGAAAGAAAGAACTGTTTTTAAAAATCAAAATAATTAACCATGATCATAACCATATTTCCTCCCTTCATTTCATCCAGATGGTAACATCCACTGCAAAGGGGGTGAATTAGGCTCATGTCCAAGAGAAATCTTCTGACAAAAAGAGTATAATTTGGATGGTAGAAGGAACTATAAAAGAAGAGGAGAGACCTTTCTTCCCTGGTACAATTAGTAATGACTCCATGACATCAAGCCATTGAGGAACCTCAACTATTGCTTGAAAGAAAATAGACAAACATGAAACACACACATAAAATACAGTAAGTGTATGTACGGGCAGTAAGCACTGGATTGTTAGTTGATGTGCTCTGGACCGACCTAAGAGGAAAGGATGACGGGCAGGCTGAAGGAGAGATGGCATTGGGCTGAGCTGGAGAACAGGACACAGTGCTGAGAAGCACAGCCCCCTACTTGATCTCCCAGGCTGCTAGACACGTGGCAAGGCCAGATCACCAGTCGTTTTGAGGTCACGAACCACACCTTTAGTTTTTCAACAATAAAAACCAGTAACACGAGGTGGTAAGAGTGAGGAGCATGAGACAGACACAAATAAAGGGGAAAAAACTGCCACGTAGAAAGAATAATTTCTGCTGTTGGGCAGACAACACATTTCCTCACTGAATACTCCTGGGTTGATTTAAAAGAACTATCAAAAGAAGTAGCTAACATTTACTGCACACTAATCCTGCATCAAACACTGTTTATCCAAGCACTGACTATTAATTCCTTCAATCCTCCGATGAGCACCGTGAGATGGGAACTGTTCCCATGGTATCATCGGGTTTCCTAACAGCCCAGGAACCCTGATGGGAGTTCTCTAAAACAAGAAGCTTTCAATCAGAGATAAATGCCATTTGGTCATTTTCAATCCTTCCTGTTTTAATGTATCAGAGAAGTTTGCTTTAGGAAAACATCCTTTATTTTCCATGAAAAGTACATTCAATCAGTTGAAACACTGAGTTTTAAAAGTTACAGTGAGGAAATTCCTATTGAATGTTTAATACAAACTTTACTTGTATGTGCCCTCTGCATACATTTTTAAATCATTCATGTTGAGGAGAAACAAAGTATATAAACGGACGCCTCAGTCTAAGAGAACGGGAGGTCAATGTGGGACTGAGGAATCAGAGGGCCGTATCAGAAGAACGCCACGTGAGAGCTTAGAAATCAAGGCCAAGCCGAGTAACCCCGTGCCCCAGCAGGGATGTGCGTGCTGCCATCTTGCACTGACGCTAGCACACCAGCCCTGGCACTGAGGAGTCACGGGTTACGGAGTGCAGCTTCCAGTACTTGAGCTTCCCAGCAGCTCACAAAAATCAATTTGTGTGCAACTGGGTTTTAGGGTGACTTTTGGATAATATTCACAATTCCAAACATCTCTGATCTTCTCCCAAATTCACTGAGCAAAAATTAATGACTTAAATGCAGATTCCCCCTTGCTTAGTGATTTCAAGTTTCCCTCTGACGCTAGCCAGCAGGTCTTCCGGGACAATCAATTTCCCCACCTATACCAAGCAAGTTGTCTCTTCATTCTTTTTTAAGACTTTATTTATTAGAGAGAGAGAGAGAGAGAGAGAGAGAGCACAAGCAGGGGGGCAGGCCAGAGGGAGAGGGAGGAGCTGACTCCCTGCTGAGCAGGAGCCCAAGGGATGTGGGGCCCATCCCAGGACCCTGGAATCATGACCTCAGCTGAAGGCAGATGCTTAACCAACTGAGCCACCCAGACACCCCAGTCTCTGTTGATTGAATAGGTTCAAACCACTAAGTGGCTTTAAAAGTTAGTGAAATGGTCAGGGATGTGTTAATCATAGTTGTAGAAAACGTTACGGTGACATGTTTATTGGACTAATTTCCTCATCACGGAATTCTATCACAGTTTCATGCACCTCGCATTACTAATTGTTGCCTAGTGAGGTTATTCACACCATCTGAAATCGCCGAACAGCATTTCAGAGTCTATAAAGTGCTTTGCCTTGCCTTATCTTATTAGAACCTTATGACAAACCCTGGAAATGATCCAGGCAAATCGTCTGGCTTCTAATCCAGAGCTCTGTCAACTGGTAATAACTAAGGGTCACGAAAATACAAAGAGAATGGTGAACTCCCAGCTGTTAACGGTCAGATTTTCTAGTCTTCTCCAGCCAAACTTTTAAAAGGGTCAGTCCAATCCCACAAAGTGGATGTGCAAATTCCCCTTGACATATTTATCTCATTCACCATAAAAACATGGACAGACCATTCTCCCTGAAGCACATAGAGCTTTATATTTAAAAGAAGTAGTTGTTGACAGAAATAATTGATTTTTTTTTTTTGTAAGATCTTTATTAGAGAGAAACAGCATGAGAGAGAGAGCGAGCATGAACAGGGGGAATGGGTAGAGGGAGAATTAGACTCCCCATTGAGCAGGGAGCCCGATGCGGGACTCGATCCCAGGACTCTGGGCTCAGGACCTGAGCCAGAGGCAGACATTCAACCAACTGCACCACCCAGGAACCCCCTGAAATAACTGATTTCTGCTGATGTCTTGTTTACTTTTAGATATTATTGGACTTTTTCTTAACCATTTCTATTTTTTAAGTACTTGAATAATTTTTTAAATTCACATGTTGAATAGTTGGAGTCTGTGGCACAGCCAGAGTCTGGTTCATGTGATTTTTTCCCCCCTACTTGTCATTCTTTCCACTTGGTTGGCCTCTGGAAATTGGATTGTCCCACAAAGTAATACAATGAGGATCTGTTTGTACTTCTGAAGTACTTCCTTCCTGTTTTGTTTTTCTCCCGTTCCGTTTACATACATGTATCAGAAGTCCAAACAATTTACTTGTGTTCCGTTAGCCCCGCTGGCTTCTTTCCCAAGTCTTTTTCCAATCAAAGGAACAGGGCGGACAACTCACGCACTCATAGCAATAGCTGGTGTCCTTCTGCTTCTCCCTTTCCCATCCATACCACACAGACCCCGTGCTCTGTGCTCCTGTTCCCCTGCATCATGACCCACTCCGTGACCAGCACCTCTACCTGTAGGCATTTGCCTTCATAGAGAAGATGTGGAAGGCACTCGCACCTTAATATTGGAAGGAAATAAGTAGTTCTGGGCAGACTGCACCTAAACCTATATATGGGGAACCATATTAAATCACAGCTTTTATTTCTAAGAAACCTTGTACCACTTTAAAACATAACAGAGGGTTGCTAATGATCACTTTTTTTCAAGTCTTATATTAACTTTTTAAAAAAGATTTATTTATTTATCTGACAGAGAGAGCGAGAGAGAGAGAGGGAGCACAAGGAGCAGGAGAAGCAAAGGCAGAGGGAGAGGCAGGGAGCCAGATGCGGGGTTCGATCCCAGGACCCCAGGACCATGACCTGAGCTGAAGGCAGACGCTTCTGAGCAACCCAGGCGTCCTCTGTAGTTAACTTTTTTATGTTAAGGAAAGATGTTTCATGAGTTTAGCAGGATCTTGAAAATGAAGTTACTAAACTATGAGCACAGTTAATTATAATAAAAGATAGGAGAAAGGACGGAAGTGAAAAATAAAAGCAAGACTGTCTCAAGAGCTAAGAGTAGCATCAGAAGGCAAGAGAACTCGGCAGAATCTGGGTACTTCTGTGGACTCCCTTGGTTACACTCGGGGTGGGGGAGCGGAGAAAGGCGCCGGGGCCAGGGAGTGCTACGGCGATCACAGAGAGGAAGGACCACGTAGGTGCTCGCTGAGTTTCCCTCTTCTCTGTGAATGTGAATCTGAAATTAAGTTAAAAATATAACTACCTTGTGATCTTGCAATTGCACTACTGGGTATTTACCCCCAAAATACAAAAACAGTAACTCAAAGGGGTACAAGCACCCTGATGTTTACAGCAGTGTTATCTACAATAACCAAGATATGGAAGCAGCCCAAGTGTCCACGGACTGATGAATGGATAAAGAAGATGTGGTGTATATACAATGGACTACTACTCAGCCACCAAAAAGAACGATGTGGATGGAGCTAGAGAGTATGATGGTACGTGAAGTAAGTCAGTTAGAGAAAGACAAACACTGCATGATTTCACCCATGTGTGTAATTTAAGAAACAAAACAAATGAGCAAAGGGAAAAAAGGAGATAAACCGTAAAACAGACTCTGAACTCCGGAGAACACACTGCTGGTGACCCGAGGGGAGGTGGGCGGGGGATGGGGCAGTGCCCCTGTCGTGATGAGCACGGGTGACGTATGGATGTGCTGAACCGCTACCTTGTACACCTGAGGCTAAAGCTACACTGCATGTTAACTACACTGGAACTAAAATAAAGTAAAATACAATAAAATAAAGAAGGTATTTTCAGGAGGGCGGTGAGTAACCAGGCCCCTGCACCCTGTACTGGCTGTCGCCTCCGGAGTCTTATGTTTCCGGGTTCAGTGTTTTCAGAGGGTTCAAAGGATCACCAGGTACGCTGAAGCAGTAGTGTGTTCATCTGTCCATCATGAGATCGTTTATCCTTCGAAGAACACTTCTTGAGCACCCACTGTATACCAGAACCCGTGTTACATGGGAGAAAACAGTTTCATCCACTCATCTGCCTGCACACGCCCACCGCGCTCCGGGCACTGGGAACCAGTCCCTGAAGGTCCCTGCTGCCGCAGGGCACACAGGCAGGTAAAAATGTAAGCCACGGTGTAAGAGTCACTGTAGCAAAGGGTGTGTAGAACACAGCAAAGCCCCTTGAAGCAGTCAGGACGGAGGACGCGATGCGGCTGGGAGAAGAAAGGCTCTGGTTGGGGTGGAAGGACGAGTGGTTAAGCGGACGGAGGAAGCCGGCAAGGTGGACGAGCAGAAGAAGGGCGTCTTCAGAGTCGGGGAGGAATGAAGAACCAGTGGGCACAGGAGAAACTGCTAGAGAATCTAGAACTTTCCAACCTGGAGAAGAGACTCACGGCTGGGGTACTGTTATTTTCAAATACCTGAAAGTCTGTCGTGTGGACAAAGGAATCCCACTGCAAAGCACAAAGCAGAAACAACCCCCGGGGCTACGAAGAAACGTGTTGAGGGTCAGCGTCAGGCACAACCTGCAGGGACTGGGAGGCCTTTTGCAGCAGTGCGATCAAACCACAGAAAACACGCACACACGACCCCGGGCCGAGCACCGGCCTTTGAAGCCACGCGCGACGAGCTCTTCGGCTTCTCTGAGCACGAAGGTCGGGTCCCAGCACTGTGAGAGCGCACCAGCCGGTGCGGGAATCCTGCAGAAGGGTCCCTGACGACTGAACCCTGCCTCCACGTGACAGCGAAGACACTGACGCCCCAGAAAGACGCACGGCCACTGTAAGGCCCCCCCGCGAATCTGTGGCTCCACGCGGACCAGAATCGCCTCCTCCACGCCCTGTGAGGTGACTCTTCCTCCATATCTCCCGGCTGGCTGCTCTGAGGTGAACCCCATCTCATGAACCCACATCAGCAATGCCCGCGGCACAGTCGGTAAGGTCCCGGGAGATGTGCCACGAGAAGCTCCACTGCTAGACAACAGGGGATGGGTGCGCATTTTCCATGATTTTCCACAATCACAGAAGGTGGCTTCTCCAAAATACAGCGAGATTGTTCTCTCCACCACGGAGAAATACATGGCAGACCAACGAACAACAATGAAGAGGCGATCACAGAAGGGATACCTGCTCGTGGTTATTAGGGAGAATGCAGAGAATGAAGTAAACATGAGAACTCCGGGTGACTCTACAACCAGGCGGCTACCATTTTCCTGTTGGGAAAGCAGACTTTCAGGCTTTTTCCGTCGGCTCACACACACACATTGGAGCAGCCAGTGGGCGCAATGTGTTCAAACCTGTTCCTCCCCACTCCCACCGTACAGCATGGACTTTTCTCGGCAGGGTGCTCCCAAGTAGGTTTGTAATCTATATAACCAATGTTTGTAGGCCAAACATCTAGCTGGTTTCCTCCCCCTCCCATCTATAAGCTACGGTACAGTAAAAAAATCTTCTGCAAATTTGTTTATTCTTTAGGATAAATTCGTAGGCTTAGAATTGGTGGGTGAGAGGAGATAAGCATTATTAAGGCCTTTAAATAAGTCTCCCTAAATGCCTTCCAGAAAGGGTTCGGCCAGTTTATATTTCCTTCAGCAAAATACAAAAATCCTTGCTTCCCTGTACCTGTATCAGCAATGGGTCCGACCAGTTTTAAAAATCTGTGCCAATCTGGGAGGCAGACATGTCCTAATTGTTTCAATGCACATTTCTCATTTGGATTTACACTTGACCGTAACATCCATAGGTCAACATTGAAAATAGGGCTGCAATGGAATGCCTACCCCACAGTGACAAAAATACACAGCAGATAACGCAACCTCTTACAGAAGCAAAATCCTTTACGTGTTCACCTTCGTGTGGTCTGGTTGTTGGGTGCTTCCCCGGACTGCGGGTCGCTGCGAACTGCGCACAAACGGCAGGCAAACACACCAGCCCTGCTCTCAACGAGATCCCAGTCCAGGTAGGAAAACAAGTATGTAAACTGTGCATCAGAATACAGTGTTGTCAACACTCTGAGAAGAGTACACACAAAGTGGCTAGTGGCTCAAAGACGAGCAGGAAGGAGGGGAGGTTTCTCCAATGAGGGGGGCCCACAGTGACGGCAGGAGGCAACAGGCAGGCAGGTGCTGCGGCTTTGGGGCAGAAGGGAGAAGTTACGACAAACCCTTCTTACATCAGCAAGACCAGGCTTACTTCTACCAATTCACATGTTCCGAGTTAAAAAAGTCGGATTTTCCCTTTTCCGGCGGGTGGCCTGCCACAAATTATGTTTCAATTACTGTATAACGTGAGTCCAGTTGATGTAACCATCTTACGACCAAAATTTAAAACCAGTTACCAGAGAAGGAACAAAGATGACTCCCTAGTAAGTGAAGAGGCGAGCAGTGAGAGCCATCGACGCGTCCGTCCCTCAGGAAGCTGTTTGTGAGGCTTCTCTGGATGGTTTATTTTGTGGTTTGCCTCTTCCAGTGAGACAGCATCCTTAGACATCATGTCAGCACGAAGCACTCACGACTTATTCACCCGACATGACTTCGGAGTCTCGAAGCCGTTTCCCAATGATCCCAAATGCCCTTCTTGGGATCATGCGATTTGGTGGCTTCGCATGTTTACTTTCCTTCCCGCCCGGTGACAGGTTTCCTGGCACATGCCGGAGCCGACATTCCAGGACCCTTCTTTCCGTGAGTCAGGCTCATTTGTGCTGTGCCATTCCACAGACTCGTGCCTGGAGGCCGGCACGTGGCAGGTGGTCTCAGTTAGTGTCCCGCCAGCGTCAGGATGCGCATCGACCCAGCTCTGCTTCCAGAACGGGGGAGCAGAGCTACACTCATCTCAAGGCAACAGAGCTGGGAAGCGGCACAGGCAGGGCTCCCCACGGATCCCGCTCGGAGCCCGGGGCTCTGTCCACGCCTGCCTTCCTCCTCCAGCTGCCGAACTCACGCTTTCAAACACCGAAGTCGCCCCCTCTCAAAACACACCTTCATCTGGTCTCACCGGCTCTTTGAGAACCCGACTCGGCCATTTGGGTCCCTACGACTCTCCCTCTCTGGACGCCTATGGCGTGTTGCTCAGTACTCAAGTGGCACTAGCTCAGAAAACGCTTCGTGGAGTAACATGAAAGCCCTTCAGGGCTGTGCTGCGGAAGACGGCTCTGGTACCGCTCAAAGTGACACTCCACTCAGTTCCACAGACACAGCCGACAGCCGCCTGTGAGCCGGGCCAAGTACGCCGGGAGCCGAAGACACGGTTTCTCCCTCACGAATCTTACTCAAACCAGAATGCAGACATAGCCATGTTGATGTCCACAGGTGCACATTGGTTCATTCACTCACTCATGAATTCTGCAAGTAAACTCTTTAATTTACTGGCCATGTGCTGCCACTGGACACAAAAAAATCAACAAACTGGGGCCCCTGTCTTCCCAGTGATTTGCAGTTTTAGAGAGAAGACAGACACAGATGTTTTCATTCATTCAATAAACATCTATTAAGCCCTTATTATTGAGTGAACACAGAGGGGGGAACACGTGTGACCTACAGATTCTCTGATCCCAGAGCTGTTTCGCCACGGGGGTATTGGAATCCTCAAAGGCAGAGACTGGGAACGATGCTCTCGCTTATCCTACATGATACAGGGCCACAGCTCTAGCCTCAGCCCTCATTCATTCATTCATTCCTGCTTCTATTCCAAACCTCCCTTGGCAGTTCTTACAGATCCTGCCCATCGACACCAACTCCAGGTAACGAAAGGAAGACAGAATGACCACAAAGCTGTCACTCTAGTACACACATTTCCTGCGCTCTTCAACTAGGTCTCGTTCTGTTCCACCCTAGGTCTCGTTCTGTTCCACCCTAGGTCTCGTTCTGTTCCACACTGAAACAACGAGCTGCTTCCTGGCTTTTATAGAGAATGAAACAGAAGTTTCTAAATAGATCCACATACTTTGTTCACGTTGGACAGGGCAAGGTGCAAACGTGGAAGGAGTGATTTTCAAAATACGCTCGTCAGAAAGCCGGAGCTCGTCTGAGGTGTCTCAGAAGTGACCTGGATCTCCCACTTCAACCACAGCATGTCATTTGACTTTATATACTGTGCTTCTAAGTAACATTTCATGTGCAAAACAGTCCTGCTACTTAAAAAAAATTTTAAGCAACTGGTTTAAGAGAATCAAACAGTATAAGACATTCCAGCATTTTGCCTTTATAATTTTTATCTTAAAAAAAAAGTCCCCGCTATGAGGTCAAAATGATCCACTTTTAAAGACAGCAAAAGCCACCAATGTTACGCAGCACTCAGTACTTGGTACCAAGTACACTTTAGATTGATCATTTCGTTTAGTCATATTTCATAACCCTTTGAAAACCATTTAACTACACTGCCCCACAGCCACAGAATAAAACAAATTAGTTTATATCACTGACATTAAAGATGAATTTCCTAAGAGATTTGCATTTTTGAATCTAGCTGATTTAGTCGATCAACTTTTCCCCATTGATTTGATTCTATTACAGTAACAAGCACTCAATGAATACAAACCTCTCCTACACAGTCCGACTGATGTTTTTCCAGATGGCAATACAGCTAATATTCACTGCACAATATTTCATTTCATCCTCAAGACAGTCCTATGAGGTCATAAGATCCTCATTCCACCATGTACAAGGAGGGACCCTAAAAGAACTGAGGGAGAAGGGTCCTGTGTGCACACACTTTCTGGGTGAAAAGTGGGGAAAAAAGAGAAGAGGACCCTTATTCCAGCAAGCTCCTTTCACCTCAAACTTCTTGAACTGATACGAGCCAGACAGGAATATGTGTCCATGGATCCTTCTCCACTCCAGTAACAACAAAAAGCCTAGACCTCCTTTCTCTATGGGTAGCAACAGGCAATCTCTACCAACCGCTCTTGATCATGGGGGGAGATGAACACGATTTGGGAGACAAGTGGGGGCAAAGATGGCGAGTTGGAATCACCTCCACAACCACTCTTACACGTTAATAGGAGAGCCTTCCTTCAGGGGAACTTTTTTGCAAAGGCACCAATTCCCTCACTGTTTTCTCCCCCCTCTTAGCTCTGTCTCTTTTCATACACTATGAATTAGCCTAAGTAGCAAGCCCTGTGCTGGGCACTTGGAGGTGCCAGAGATAAATGAGTCAGGATTTCTAACCTTGGGGGAAAAAGACACTGAAATTGAGCACAAGGTATTACGTGCTGTAAGATGCTATACCGAAGCTTTAGGCAAGGGCTATATTCTACTCATCTTTGTAGCCCCAACTCTTACCACAAGTGACAGCACAAAGTTACGAGCTCTCTACATTTCCTGAATAATGTCCAGAATTCCTTCCGACTGGCTTCAAGCTCTCTTATGTACCTACGTGGGTGGGGGCACCGTATCAGATCTTAACTGCAGTAAGCTACACCTGTTTCCTTGTACTTTATATGCAAATATTCATCAACTCCATCCTAGATGCACTGAAACCAACCATTAGCCTTATTTGATGCTTTCCCGGCAACAGAAAACATATAATGGACACTGAACTTGTCACTTGAGAAGCAAGTGCATTCCTGGATTGGGGCCGAATGCAGGTTCTGTTTGGCTAAATTAATTCCAGTTACAGCCCTTCAGAAACTAGAAGCAAGCCTGCCCCCTAGTGCCAGGACTGCAGAACTGAATCACAGCAATTCCCAAGTAGCAGAAGGAAGGAGTGCTTCAGACTTTCTTAAAATGTACAGCTGTCCGGCCTCAAAACAAGGCTTTGTTCCAGGAATGGAGTGGAATTCGTCCTTTAAATCTAAGTGCCACGTGCACATGTACGCTTTCAATCCCAACTGTTAAACCTCCGGGCTTCCATAACACGATAGAGAGTAAGGGTTCCTGCGTGTAGAAGACGGGAGCATTCCGTCTCCTCCTGGGAAATCACAAGTCAGCCCTAAATTTCACTAATCATGCATCTTCAGCGTGGTTTTATTCTCTGCTACACTCACTCGCTCAGTGATCTCATCATGTCCTGACATAAAAGAGGGCTATACACCGATGACGTCCAAACACAGTTAACCCTCCAACGCGGCCATGAGGGTGCCACCCCCACGCCGTCAACAACCCACATGACTTCTGGCTCCCCCAAAACTTACCTATAAGAGCCTGTTAACCACAAGCCTTAGTGATAGCACAAACAGCCAATTCACGCACATTTATACATTGTACGTATTACACACTGTATACCTGAAGTCAGGTAGGGGAAATGTTTTTAAAGCATAAGGTAAATGCATTTATAGTACTGAAATGTATTTATCAACAAAAAATCCACATATGAAGTGGATCCACACAGTTCAGACACGTGCTGTTCTAAGGTCAACCATGTATTTATGTATCCAGCTCAGACCTCCCCCGCCAACTCCAGAGTCAAGTATCTACCAGCATGTCCTACATGCCCCGGGGACATCTAATAGGTCTATCTACTATAACACGTCCCAAACCAAGCTCCTCAGCCTGCTCTTCTCAGTCTTCCATTAGCAAATGGCTGCTTCATCCCTCCAATGTTTCAAACCAAAAATGTGAGTCTTCCCTGGTTCTTCCTTCTCACACGCCTCACCCAACTCATCTGCGTAGACTATCAGCTCTACCATCAAAGTAAACTCTGAATCCATCTTCATTGCCCTTGGTCTCAGCCAAACGACATTTTTTCATCTGGATTCCTGTATTACCCTCCCATCTAAAGTGTCACCTTCCATCCTTGCTTTGATCAGAACCCTAACTGCTTCCCACCTCCCTCTATGAAAGCCTATCTTTAGAAAGGCCAACAAGTCCCTCTATGATTACCTGCCATCAGGTATGATGACTACCCCCGATCTCTCTAACCCAACTTTCTAGCCCTGGCCTCTCCTCTGTCCTTGCTCTCTGCAGTCAGCGATCTCCTTGCTAGTCTTTGAAAACACTAAGCATACTAGCAGCTCAGGGCCTTAACATGTTACATGTAAGCTCTTCCCCAGACATGCAAACGGCTCAACGGTTCACTCTGTCAGTGCACTGTTTAAAACAGCGATCTTATTATACTCACACACTCCCCAGACCCTTTCTTCGACTTATTTTCGCTTATTTACCTTGTCATATGATAAACTATACACACACACACACACGCACACACACTCAGGCCTAGAACACTTGATAGCACATAGCAGATGTTTGGGATTTACTGAAATATTTAGTCCCAGAGGAATATGAAAAAGCCTGATTATAAAAAGAAATGGGAGACTAAAACAAGAAACCCCAACAGTTTCAGTTTACACAAGATAGAAAACCTTGTTTAGAAAAACTATTACAAAAAATTATGTTTCTGTTCACATACCAAGGTTATTCATTGAACATTTACTAATAAATGCTATGGACAAGGCCCTGCTTGGACTTCCTAAGAATTCTGGTAGGTGTTACTGCTATTTTACCTGAGGTGAAACTGAAGAGAACACAGGTAAAGTGATGTGTCTGAAGGTGATGTAACAAAATGTGGCAAAGAGAAAAAACCCACCCAGGTTTCTCTGGTATTACTTCCAAAAACACTCAATCTTCAATCCTTCAAGGAATGATATGAATCCAAAACGGGTCGGGTTTCTGCACCTATGAGTCTGGATTCATTTGCATGACAGAATACAGCTAAAATACTCGAGGTAAACTAACAACACTCACAAAAATTAGTTTTGCTAACCTTGATGAATTAATGATAGGAAGTCTCACATGACAAGCTGTTCAAGTAAAGTATTAGTCCTTCATCTTTTGTGGTTCAAACCAACTGGCGGCAATCACACACAAAAGCAAAATTCTCCTTTCACCTTCAGACATGGGAAGAGCTGCTACGCACAATCTTGTTTTCTACACGGAAAAATATGGGTAACAGTTCGCACACATTAAGTCACACACACACTCACACACACACTCACACACATATACCACTGAATTTCGGGTAAATCTGGCTTTCAACACATCCATTTTGCTCACTGCTATTAGCTTCTAAGTATGGTATTTGGTTATTTCATAATATCCACATTTTGAACTTAATACTTGAAACGATCCATGGAAGGATTTTCACTAATACCCTAAAGCTAACAAAGCCAAAGCGCCGAAGGATAAAACATCTTCAAAATGATAGAATTCGGGAGGAAACTAAGAAATTTTTAATGAAACTATTTTAGCTCTTCCATTTATGGACCATAGATCCATAAAATAAATACAAAAAAGCTCCACTAAAATGGACACTGAAAGATAACATTCTATACTCATATTAAAGTCTAACCTTATCATATATTTTAAAGAATACTTAACACATGGTAAACCAGAACTCATGCAAAAATGAGCCATATTACAAAAGGCCCTACGAAATGACAAAGCACACAAAATAAAGACAGAATGTTTTAGTAACAACTGGTCTAGAAAAGGAGCAAGGGAAGCACTATCTGTACAGGGGTCAAAGGACTGTGAGGTGGATACAGCAAACTTAAGATGCTTTATTAACACTGGTGTTTGGGGGGCACCTGGGAGGCTCAGTCGTTAAGTGTCTGCCTTCGGCTCGGGTCATGATCCCAGGGTCCTGGGATCGAGTCTCTCATTGGGCTCCATGCTCAGTGGGGAGCCTGCTTTTCCCCCTGCCTGCTGCTCCCCGTTTGTGTGTGCACTGTCAAATAAATAAATAAAATCTTAAAAAAAAAAAAAAGGACTGGTGTTTGGGTAAAGGTAAATAAATTGCGCGTTAAAAGCTCTTAAGATTTGCTCCAATGAAATAGAAGTTCACTAGAAATTTCTCTGTAATGACAATTCGCCTAAGCTGTGGGGCTGAAACTCAGCTTTCCACAATCTTTAATCTATATAAATTTATCATACGAGGGAGACTGTTTTTGGGGTTTCCGCAGTACCACTCATAGGTAACTGGGACTGTCAACAAGAAAGGCCAAGTCTTAAGCAATCTCTTTTTCTGGTCGTTATGAAACATTTATGAAACTAACAAAACTACACTCATTAAAAATTATATGATCCAGAATATTTAATAATTCAGACCAGCATTTCCTATTGAGGAATCAATGAGATTTTGCTGTTTTTCTTTTCGGAAGGGAAAACGAACTGTTCTTGAAGGTTTCCTTGTAACAATTTCCAGTGCGACTCAAGAAGTAAGAGTTCCGCAGGAATTCTTTAGGCGTAAGGTTAAGAGGTTACTGTGCCTTCTCTCCTAGGTTAACGAAGAACTGCATTTAAATTCTGTATTAACATACCTAATTTATTTGACACTTCAGTTATCTGATAAACATACGAGACATGCCACAAAACTTCAGGCAACAGGAGCCTTCAAAGCCCAAACAAAACTTTATCACATTACGAATTATCACAGTTTTAAGTACACTTCTTCAAGAAAGCAGTAAAACAAATTAAATCAGCATTCTTATGATTTGCTTCTCAAGCTGACCACAAAATATATTCCAATAAATCCATTCATAAGTTCACATGAGCAATTAGACAGAAAGGACATGTTTTTTTGAAGGAACACTCAGTTCACAGTGAAATGTTTCACCACAAATACACTTCTTGTGTTCAGAATCTAAGTTATTCTACATAACCTGTATGCCTTAAAATTCTCCTCTTTCTCCTCCCGTCCCTGCACAAAGTGATGGCCCTCAATATTGTTAAAGATAAATTTTTGGTTTTCTAGATGTAAAGGCATTTGCTGTAACAGAAACAGTCCTCAGGGTCAATCTCACAGACCACAGAAGGCTCTCACCTCTAGTTTGAGAAACACTCATCTAGAGGACTTCAAACAGAGTAAAAACCAAATCAACAAAACCTATGCATTATACAGAGAAATACTATTACTGTCAAAAATGTATTCCATCAAGAATTTTACTGGAAGCATTTTAAAAAACATTAGTCATTAGACCATAGAAGACACCGTAATGCAGATCAGCACATGACAAAACATCATTTCTTCTCTTTCAGGCAAAACTGTGGTAGCTGTTTAGAGACAACACTGTGTGACCCGAATCCCTGGCAATTTCCCGCAGAAACCAGGCCTTGTCACAAAGTACTGGCTCCCAGGGGTCAGGGGACATGCTCCGCATCTTCGAACAGCTGAGGAGCCACACCCAGCTCCATTTCCTCCTGGTAGTGTTACACTGGTATGTATGCTATTCTAGAAGCACGTCGTCTCCAACTATAAAGCACCAGTATTTCATCCTATACAAAGAAAATAACTCAAAAATTGTACAACAGGATTCCCGGGAAGGCACTGGAAGCTAACTAATGAAAAGAAGAGCCTCGGCAGTTAGACTTTTGTAATACACGGCAGGCTTCTTATTACTGTCCTATTTGCTTACACCACTTAACCTCTCATAATTTTCCCAATAAATTAAATGGTGTTCAAATATAAATTAAGAGATGAAAGGTAAGGAAGAAGCCCACATCCTGACTGATGAATTAGGGAGGGGAAATCTGCCTCCAAAGTAAGCAAATGCCACGACTCTAAGGTGATGAGAGAACGAGAAGGCGACAGAGTAAATCAAGTGTGGCCCAGGCAGGACTGGGCTGTCGACTTTAAGGGAAAAAAAGTTTCATTTTCATTTTCAGATTTCAAAAGTCTAAATGTACTCTGGATAAGTACAAAGTAAATAGTTTCCTTTATTTTATTTTTTTTAAGTCATCTATAAGTTCTGAGTGTTCCTTATTGTACTTAAATAATGAAGATGACAAGAAATTATATTACTTCAGGCTATAAACTGACAACTTGTAAGATTTCACTTAAATTATAGGTTTTGAAGTTAAACAGAAGTGGGCGACATTCTTCAAGTTTAGAAGCTGTGCCTTGGAGGGAAGAGTCAATTAAATTATAAAGACTCAAATGTGTAAAAATCTAAAGGCTTTACTTATATTTGATACTGAAACATCATTCATGTTGTTGAATCACAGCACTGTCAGTAAACGCTCAGTTCTAATAATTCAGTGATTCTAATACTGAGAAGGTGCACCTTAGGAAAATTATCCTTATTGATTAGACATTTAGAAAAGATAAGTTTTTGCACTGTTATATCAGTGTTTTACAAAGTTGTACAAAGTGATTTCATTAAAAGGCAAGTAAAACAGTAATCACTTTCTCCTAACTCATTAACCAAATAAACCATAAAAATCTTTAAAATGCTATTTTCCCTTATGCAGTCAATACTGAAAGTCACTCAATAAAAAAAATTCACCATTCAAAAATCAACCTTTACCTTAAACCCCAATAGAAATGTCCTTATTGTGGAAAAATAATCTATTTACTTCCTTCCACTCATACACTGAGATTAGCAATGCTACTAAGGTCGCAGCTGGACTGTGAATGGGATACTGGATGGTTTGAAAAGCAATATCCAAACAGCCCTGTTCCTCATCCAAAAGATGCCTCTTACATGAATTAGACAAGACTGTCCTTTCCTCAAGATACTTCAGCCAACATTTAGAAAATTGTGATAATTAGCAATACTGTGATTGTACCCATATTAACGGTATCCTCGAGTTATGCACCATTATACACAGAGCTCTCTCAAGACTCCTTATTTTATTATCTTCTCTTCCTATATGTATCTTAACTCAATCCACAACATCAGAGCTAAGGTTCTCTTTTAAGAGCACAAAAGGTCCCTCAACCAAACTCTCCGTATCACAAAATGACAAAGATATCGTGTACGCGGCACTGGTAATGACAGTGATGACCACACAACCGCAGACTGCTCTCGACTCTCTCGTCAGCCTAATTTTGAGACCATTAACACAGGAACCTTGCTCTTTCGCACAGAGGAGGAACCCTGTAACTGACACAGTACAGAAAACTTGAAAGTCACATGAAGAACATACATGCAATGCCGATGAACGCTTACTGACAATACTATTTAACGGTTCAGAAGCAAAATACCGCGACATAATCGTTCCAATTCTCAACTTTTCAGATAAAGCATTTGCAAATGCTGCTTTCACAGAAAACCAGAGCTGAGAGCCAGAGAACTCCCGATATCCAGAAATGTTTCTTATTAGTTGTATCAGAACATCATTATCCCAGAAGCCAAGGCCAATATTCTTGCTAATTGTTCACAGACGATAATAATGAGCCATACCATCAGTGGACTATGTTGCCAAATACTGTTTAAAATCTTTAAAATTCCAAATCCACAGAGAAACATCCTTTAAAATTCAAGAATTAAAATGTACAAAAATAAATACCACTCTGACACTTAAGGGACATCTTCACTTTAAGGCCTTTGTCACAAATCTGAATCTTTATTGTTCTGAAATAAATGTTATAAACATAACTCAAAACAACAAAAGCTTCAATATTCAGTCTCAGAAGAGGTGTGGCTCAATGCCCATCACATGTAACAAGAAAACTTCCTTTAAAAAAAAGGAAAACAAAGTACTATGAGAAGTCTTTCATATGAATGAAAATGCACCCTTTGGATTTTTTCGTCTCTTCAGCCTGTATACACTTGGGCGCCAAAAGGTTTGCATTTTCTTCACATTAGTTCTTGCTATGATGTTTGACGGATTTTTTGCCACTCAACAAATTCATCGAGAAGAACAGGCCCTAGAAATAAAGAAGCAATTTTTGTTAGGATTCAGTGAGCTCATTCCTCCAACTACAGAACACACTGTCCATGAGCTCTGTGCCAGGGCTGACGACGGGCCTTCTGGGGGCGCAGGGGTTTTGCTCCCCGTCCCGCTGCTGGACTCACTGGTACTTGCTTCCCTAGCCTTTTCTTTTCGGACAGAAGGGACTTCCCACAATGGGTATTTGCTGCAAGTTCCGTCACAAGGTTCAAGTGTTCAAAGAACTCTCCAATAACCAAGTCAAGACTAACCACTCCTTTTTTCTACATGTGCACAGCATTCTGTTATTTAATTATTAAGGAATATGCAAAATGTTTAATGCAGTATTTCCAGGTTTCCTCACCAAGAAGTGTGTAAGCTTGTTGAAAGGGTGGCCGGTAACAGGACCTAGTATGAGTCTAAACACGCAGCAGGTGCCTTATCAATACTCAACCTGAGAACTGTTCTACAAAGACTTTAGTATAAAGTGGGGGGTCCAAACTCACTTCCTGACAGAGGCCAGGTAGGCAGTTTAAATGAGCTCACTGTTCTCTCTCTCTTTTTTTAAATAGAGGAAAACTCACTCCAGAAACAAATGCGCTTGCTCTCTTTTTCTTAAAACACACACATTCTGGTGGTCTTTTTCTCTGGATTTCATAGACATACCTCTTTACTCTAAGACAAGCAGCAGGCAAGCCCGATAATAAACAGCAGCTGAAAAGCAAGCTAGCTGTTGGCATAAACTGCAGGCCAGCAAAGTGGGAAGCGAGTCCAACGGGAACTACTACTCGGCTTCAGTCACTAATTCCAGGTACAATTTTGTCAGATTTTCTGAATTTTCAAACAAATCTAGAAGCTTTATTTTTATGCAAAAACTCTTAATTTAAAGGTTGACTCAAAACACACACAAATAATACACATCTGCAGGCCACATATAGTCCTTAGGCTTCTGGCTTACTGCTGCAACGTACTGCTTCTAAAAAGACTATTAAATGTTAAACCATTCTGTAGGGAGAGGTCACAACATATATATAGGGGGAAATAAAGTTACTCCTTTTTTAAGTAAGTCCACAGTTCAATTGACATTTATAGGAATGTATCTTACCATGTAACCATGTAACACTAACAACGCATGTAACCAAACTGGTGGTGGAAACTGAAAACCTTTTACCATTTTAGAGGATGTGGCTTACCTAACTTATCATTACTTCAAAGATCTGTTTTAAGGCATTCTGCCCTATCCACTGAAGAATACTGACTGATAACTGAAGTGACTGAAAGATTATATATATATCTTTAAGAGATTTTATTTATTTTAGAGTGAGAGAGAGCACATGTGTAAGCGAGCATGTGAGCAGGGGGAGGGACAGAAGGAGAGAGAATTTCAAGCAGACTCCCTGCTGAACATGAAGCCCAACATGGGGGCTTGATCCCATGACCCCAAGATCACGACCTGAGCCGAAATCAGGAGTCGGGCGCTCCACTCACTGAGCCGCCCAGGTGCCCCTGCAGCATGGATTTCATAATATCCGCTCAATCTAAGCTCTTGGTCTACACTCTGCACCTGCCGCCCCCACACTTCCCACCTGATTCAATAGTGAAAGTTACTGCCGGGAAGTTTAAATCCTCTATGGCAATGCTACATGTAAAGTACATTCTCATCTGAGACTTTTAAGAATTTTATTTTCATAGGAAAACACTGTGGCATACTTACAAGCACCGTCTTCATCATAGTTACTAAGATCGGCATGGACAGTTCTGCTGAACTCTAACACGTTGTACCACTGATCTTTGTTCATAACACGATACTTTGATTGCTGTAGAAAATGATATAAATATTCTGAATACAAGCATTATTTATTAGGACTTGACTTCGGTAAATCTAGTTATAACATTTTTTTGTGATTTGGTCTTCCTTAAAACATTTCTTCCTCTTTAAATTAGTTGTGCTTCTAAGTGAAGTTTCAGGGACATTTACATGTTAACATTATCCCAGTTACGTTTTCCTTTATCTTTCCTTCATTTTAGAGAAGTAACAGGAGCATCGAAGACACTAAGAGTGAGGTAAAACTCGTTGTCTACCTATGTATACACCTGTGGAACCACCCCTGCACTCAGGATCGACAACCCATCCCGCACACACTGCCTCCCTTCACGCTGCCTCCCAGAACACCACTTCTTCACTGACGTTTAATGTTCAGCCATATTTTGAAGTTGGCATTGTTGCAGGCAGTGCAGAGAGCACTGGCGTGGGTTCAAACCCCACTCCTCCACGTACTTGGGTGACCCTGGGAGCATTATTTAACAACACAGACCATTTCTTCATTTGCTGAAGGGGGATAAAACAAATCAAAACAGTGTTATAAAAATTTAAAGAAACACTGTAGGTTGAACACCCTCCACATAACAAGCACTGAAAATATTTAGTTCTCTTAGCTCCCTTTACAGGTGAATATTTTAACACTCAGTTCTATTTATTTTTTGCCCAAAACTAGTAATAGGAGGAAGATTGGTAACATCCATCAAAAACATCTACTTTACTAGCTTTCATTACACCCACTTTATTAGGCTTAAAGATTTGAGCGTACACGAAACCTACTCATTTAAGTCCTCTCCATATCGTTGCTTCTTTCTTTCTTTCTTTTTTAAAGATTTTATTTATTTATTTGTCAGAGAGAGAGACAGGGCACAAGCAGAGGGAGGGGGAGAAGCATGCTCCCCACTGAGCAGGGAGCCCGATGCGGAGCTCAATCCCAGGACCCCGGGATCATGACCTCAGCCGAAGGCAGACGCTTTACCGACGAAGCCACCCAGGCGTCCCCCTATCATTGCTTCTTATGAGAAGCTTTAAACAAAATTACTCCGAGGAATTTGCTATGATAATCAGCTTTATGAGAAATCATTTTCAAAGCAAAAAGAAAAATCATCTATCCTCAAAAAATGGTGAGAGCCATACTAAAAAAACCTAAAACTGAGGGGCGCCTGGGTGGCACAGCGGTTAAGCGTCTGCCTTCGGTTCAGGGCGTGATCCCGGCGTTATGGGATCGAGCCCCACATCAGGCTCCTCCGCTATGAGCCTGCTTCTTCCTCTCCCACTCCCCCTGCTTGTGTTCCCTCTCTCGCTGGCTGTCTCTATCTCTGTCGAATAAATAAAATAATAAAATCTTTAAAAAAAAAAACAAAAAAAACCCTAAAACTGAGAAGGCACAAAAACAGAAAACCAAAGAAAGCAGTATCTCAGAACGACTGCCAGCGGTGGGTGCTATGTTAAACCTTCTAAAAGAATATTTTCTCCATGAATTCAGCATACATTCTTAACTCGTCAGCACGCTGAAATATGGGATTATAGCCATTCTTGTATTTGTGGACATAAAATATTTTAATTCTAATTATTTAGATTGAACCTAAGTGAAAAGTAAAGTTTTATTATCACTACAACCAGTTCCGTTATGTAGATTTCAGCCCAAGATCTTGTATTAAAGAAACCTGATTCAGAAGGTTGATATCTGTATACGAGCATCAACTCTCTTCTGCCAAGAGCCCAAGAAACTAATTCTGCATGAAGAACGTCTTTGCTAAAATGTATTTCTTGAAGGTTACTTTTTTTATGGGAGAGATGCAGGGCTGGAATCCAAGTATCTCATGTACAGAAAGTATTAATGAACATGAACTTGTGTCTATAAATGACAATATATATGTATACACTTTAACAGAAACTTTATTACTTAAGCAGATTTTTTTTAAAGCACAATATTTAAAAATCTGTTTTTCCTCAAAGGTATATTTTCGATCAGATTAAGCTTTAAAATCAAAATTAAAATTTAATATTAACCAGATGAATATTTTCAAAACCTTAGTAAGAACATACATACCTCCAGGTACTGGTAAAATACTGAAAACAATGGCCATGTCCTTCCAAGCAGAAGAGCTAGCATAGACTTAGCGGTATCGATATCAAGGCTTCTCTGATCTTTATCCTAAAACATAAGGAAAAATTCTCCTGAGTGTGGTTTCAAGATTAGAAAAATGTTAAAATTACAAAACATGGAAATTCCACCTACCCTTGCAAAATCAAAGGCATATCTGTAGATATTCTTAAACGAAGAAATATCATTCAACTGTGAGCGCAAAAAGTCAAATTTGTTCTGTAACTTTTCTGTGCAGTCACACCTTAAATTAAAAAAGCCATATACATTATATAATCCAGAAAATTAAATAAAAGCATCTTTAGGGGGTCAGAAGAAATGTATTAAGAGAAAAGTGAGTGCATTTATGAAATTAACCTAGGTTTAAAACTCTGATTCACAAATGTAGCGTTATTAACAAAGTTGTTGCCTTATATGTACCAATGGAATTAAAAAAAAGAAAAAAAAAAGAGAAAACCTGGCAATCAGGGAAAGTTCAGTTCAATGACTTTCCTTTAAAAACATACAACTCAATCAAAAACTCCAGTAAAATCACAAATATCTCTTAAGAAGAGGTATATTAAAATGTGCTTTAACCCCATCACGTGTGAGGTTAAAAAGATGGCAGAACAAAGGACATGAATCAGGCCTCTGTCACGTATTTCACTGGAAAGTTCTCAGGTACCAGCTTGGTGAAGATTAGCCATGAGTGGTTTAGAAGTCTGGGATATAACACAGAGAAAATGAACACACTATATTAGTGCTTTGGTCATAACTCAGATTCCTACATTTTTAGGGACAAAAATCGAGGTAAATAGTGGCAGCACCTGACCTCAAATAAGGTAGATATGCAGAAGAGTGCAAACAAGTTACCCATGTTATTTCTAAGGATCAGACATGAAACCTAAAAGGGCAAACAGAACCCTCACAGATCTCCACTGGCGTCCTGACTCACTGGGCTGCTCAGCGAGAAGCAATGGACGACGCTTTGCCAACGGTGCACGATGCTCTCACCTCCTGTCGAGCTCTAGCCGTAGCTCACCGACCCTTCCCAAGGGCCACAGCTATGCTCTGGCACATGGTACTCCCTCCAACAGTTTCACAAAATATCACTCCCCGACACAGAACTCACATTGTGCCACCACTGACAGATCATCGGCCTCCCCTGCATTAAATCAGTGTGCCGTCTCCTGTGACCCGCAGTCTCCCACCCAAACTGAGTTTCAGTACCCATCATGGAGCAGACATCTAGCATTCTCAGATTTAATGAAGACCCTCACTATTCTAAGTCAACAATGTGACACTGACTCCTAATTTTATTAAGATGTAAATATTTTGGATGCATGTCTAACATTGATTAAACCTTGCATTCCTGGAATAAAGCCAAACTGGGAAATGTTACCTGTTTCATACATTGCTAGATTTTTTTAAGAGACAGGCTTGTCAATTTCATTCTTTCATATTCTTTACTAATTTTGATAACAAGCTCATAGCATAAGCCTCAGAAAAACTAAATGACAATTATTACCCTTTTTTTCTGTTTTCTGAAAAAGTTTACTGAATACTAGAATTAGCATTTGTCCAAAATCAACTGAAAAACCACCTGGGTCTTCTTACGAGGGAAGGAATTTTTAACTACTCAATCACCATTTTTAATGGTTATAGGATCATTCAGATTTTCTGCTTCTTTTTGAATCAACAGATCACTGACATCGTTTTTTGATAATTTCACATATAAAGATGATTACATTTGTAACATTTCCTAATATGCTTACTATTTTTGTTTTGTTTTTCTTAATCTTGCCAGAATTTCCTAATTTTGTCAATTGCAGCTTTGCATTCTCTTTTACTAATGTCTGAACATCTTTATATCTCTTTTTCTTCAGGTTGATCCTTTCTCTAACTTCTTAAATTAGATTTACCCCAAAGATACAGATGTAGTGAAGAAAAGGGCCATATGCACCCCAATGTTCATAGCAGCATTGTCCACAGTAGCTAAATTGTGGAAGGAGCCGAGATTCCCTTCAACAGATGACTGGATTAAGAAGATGTGGTCCATACATACAATGGAATATTACTCAGCCATCAAAAAGAATGATTTCTCAACATTTGCTGCAACATGGATGGGACTGGAGAGATAATGCTAAGCGAAAGAAGTCAAGCAGAGAAAGACAATTACCACATGGTTTCACTCATTTATGGAACATAAGAAGTAGGAAGATCAGTAGGAGAAGGAAGGAAAGAATGAAGGGGGGTGAACAGAAGGGGGAATGAAGCATGAGAGACTATGGATTCTGGGAAACAAACTGAGGGCCTCAGAGGGGAGGGGGGTGGGGGAATGGGATAGGCCGCTGATGGGTATTTAGCAGGGCACGTATTGCATGGGGCACTGGGTGTTATACGCAAGTAATGAATCATGGAACCTTACATCAAAAACTAGGGGTGTACTGTATGGTGACTAATATAATAAAAAATTATTATAAAAAAATTAGATTAGTTCATTTGGATTGAAGGTTTCTTTCTCTTTTAATATAACAATTAAGGCTACAGATGTTCCTCTAGGTACAATTTTAGCTTCAGCCATAGTTCTGATGGACATTACTGCTGATAATCCACTTGTAAATGGAGGCTCAGCAAGATGGTCTCAGAGAACTGGAAGGGTAAGAGTCTCACCAGGGTTAAAAGGAGACTGAGAGGTGGTGTTGGAGGCAGCTAGCTAAAACAGAATATTTACATAAGATCCAGAGTTTTATAACATAATACGCAAAATGTCCAGGTCTCAATAAAAATTCCCCCATTGTTCAGGGGTCAACTGTAGAGACAAATGCTGCCAGAAAATTTGGTTCTAAAAGGAAGCAAAGTGACACTTAACTAGTGTGGGATGGAAGGGGACAAAGGCTCGCTTTTTTTTTTTTATTAAACAAATAACTTTTGCTTTCAGGAAGATGAAGTAAATGTATTTTTTCCCTATGTCTCCTGCTAATTCAACTAAAAGCCCTGTACATTAGCTAAAAAACAAACATAAGGAAGAATCTGAAAGACCCTGAGGAAGAACACAGTGGTGGGTTTCCTGGGTTTTCTTTTGTCTTGTCTACCCCAGACCTGGAGATGAAGCAGTCAGAGACCAGAATGCCAAAGACAGAAACAAAAAAACCAACAAGAACCTGCTCTCCCTCCTGCAAAACTCAAGCAGCCGAGCAAGAAAAAACACTTTTAGAAAAAACACTCTTCTCTATTCAACCACCACAGAAAAACTGGCTCCACGCCCACCTCCATCAGCAAAGACTGGATGAGGACCTCAACCGTCCACCCTCAGCAGGACATGGGAAGGCCCTCCCTTTCACCTCCCGCACTATCAGTGGAAACCACAGAAGATCATGAACTTCCACTCCAGCAGGCCGTAAGGAGCAGTGCCCCAGGGTAGTGTCAGCGGCAGACTCATGGGGCGTGGACCTCTCACGCCTGCCAACAGCAATGAGGGATGCCCTCCTCCCGCGGAGGTGCCGGTTAGAGAAAGGTAGCTAAAATAGAAGGTTTAAATAAGATCCGGAGTTTCATAACAGTATTTTCAGGTTCCAATAAAAAAAGCACTTGTCATAGCAACAACCAAGATGTCAGGCAGAATGTAAAAAGAGCCAATATGTGCAAATACTGAAATGACAAGAAATGTTTAAAATGATTTGATGCGGATTTTTTTTTTTTAGAATTTTCCATCGTGCTTTTATTTATTATTATTATTATTTTTAAAATTTTTTTATTATGTTAGTCACTATACAGTACATCCCCGGTTTCTGATGTAAAGGTCTATGATTCATTAGTTGTGCATAACACCCAGTGCTCCATGCAATACGTGCCCTCCTTACTACCCATCACCGGTCTATCCCATTCCTCCACCCCCCTCCCCTCTTGAGGCCCTCTTTGTTTCTCAGAGTCCATAGTCTCTCATGCTTCATTCTCCCTTCTGATTACCCCCCCTTTCTTTATCCATTTCTTCCCCTACCGATCTTCCTAGTTCGTATGTTCCAGATGAGAGAAATCATATGATAATTGTCTTTCTCTGCTTGACTTATTTCACTTAGCATTGATGCGGATTTTAAAGCAGCTATTATGAAACTGCTTCAATAAGCAATTATAGACGAAGTAAAATAAATGAAAAGATGGCAAGTCTCAGCAAAGAAATAAAGTCTAAGAAAAGAAATGTAACATAAAAAAGAACCAAATGGAAATTTTTGAACTGTAAAATACAGGGCAGACTTAAACCTTAATGTCTCAATAATTATATCAAATGTAAATGGTCTAAATGTACCAATTAAAAGACAGATTGAAAGAGTGGATCAAAAAGACCCACAAAACCAAAATGACCCAATGATATGCTATCTAGAAGAAACAGATTTCAAATACAACAGGGGCAAATTGAAAGTAAGAGAATGAAAAGTGACACATCATGGAAACATTAGCCAGAAGAAAGGAGGGGTAGCTTTATTAATACCAGCTAATGTAGATTTTACTGGAAAACACTATCAATCTCTGAAGACCAATTCTATACTATACCTTCCAAAAAATAAAACGTAAGGAAAAACCCTCCAATTCCTTTAATAAAACCAGATTTACCTTGACATCAAAACCAATTAAAGGCAGTATAAAAAAAAGAAAAAAAGTCACAAGAAAAAAATTTTAACTGTATATGATGATGGATGTTAACTACACTTATTGTGGTGATCATTTCCCAAAATACACAAATATTGAATACATTATGTTATACACCCGAAACAATGTTATGTTAATTATGCCCCAAGAAATAAATAAGTAAAAGAAAATAACAGACCAATATCTCTCATAAATCCTTAACAAAATACTAATGAAAAGAATTCAGCAGTATATAAAAACAATTACACACCATAACCAAGTGGGATTCACTCTAGGTATGTAAACTGACTCAATATTCAAAAACCAATCAATGTAGTCACAACGTTAACAGTCTAAAAAAAGAAAAGCTATGTGATTAGACAATTTAATGCAGAAAAAGCATTTAAAATAGTTCATGTGCATTCATGTGAAAATCACAAGAAAACACGAAGAGGAGAACTCCCACAGCCTGATAAAGAGCAACAAGCTATAGCTAACATACTTTACAGTAAGAGACTGAATGCAGTCCCGAGATGGCGAGGCAGGAAGGGACGGCCACTCTCACCAGGCTTATTCAGCACAATGGCAGAAGTTCCAGCCAATGCAATAAGTCAAGGAAAAGAAATAAAAGACATCCAAGACTGGAAAGGAAATAAAACGGTCCCCATTTCCCTATTTTATGTTATAATCATATGACATGATGATGCAGACAACCCAAGGAAGACACACATGCACAAAAACTTAGAGTGAGTTCAGCAAGGTCACAGGATGCAAGACAACCACACAAAAATCAATTGTATTAGTAATGAGTATATGGATGCTAGAATTAAAAATACAATGCTATTTACAGTGGCTGAAAATAAAAATTGAAACATTTACATGTCATTCTAACAAAACATACAGAATTTGTATGCTGAAAACTATACACAAATGATGAAAGAAATTAAAACCAAAAAGAGACATACCCATCTTGCATGTATTCGAAGACCCAAAATAGTACAGATGTCAATTCTCCCCAGATTCATTATGCAGTTTAACCAAACTCACAGTAAGATTTTTTTGTAGGTGAAAGATCATTCTCAAATTTTGGGAAAAGCAAAGGAATTGCAAGAGCTAAAACAATTTTGAAAAAAGATCAATCATCTCAGGGTCCTGGGATCAAGCCCAACGTTGAGCTCTGCACTCAGTGGGGAGTCTGACTGAGATTCTCACTCTCCCTCTCTCCGTCTGACCCTCCCTCTGCTTGTGCGCTCTCTCTCTCTCTCTTAAACAAATAAATAAAATCTTAAAAAAAAAAAAAAGCCAAGGGGGGAAAAAAAAAATCAGTCAGTCACGTGATCCAGACTTAGTGCATAGCAGCTGTCATCTAGGCTGTGTGGTGCTGCCCAAAGGTTAAGACACAGATCAAGAGAGCAGAGAACCCAGAGACAGACCCACACACAAGTACGTCCAACTGATACGCGACAAAGGTGCAAGAGCCATTTAAGAGAGGAAAGACCTTTCTCAACAAATGGAAATGTGGAGCAAGTGGAGTTCTGTAGGCAAAGAACAAACCAAAAGCCCTCTCACATCTTTTAAAAAATGAACTCAAAATGCATCACTGAATTAAAAGCAAAATATAAAAATATAAACCCTTCCAGAAAAAAACATAAGATAAAATTCTCAGAACTTAGGAAAAGAATTCTTGGATTTGACACCAAAAGCACGATTCATAAAAGGAAAAACTGATCAACTGAACTTCATCAAAATTAAAAACTTCTGCTCTGTCCAAATCCTTGTAAGAGGATGAAAACACAAGCTACAGAGTGGGAGAAAATATCTGCAGACCACATATTCAATGAAGGACTTCTATCTAAAACACACAGAAAACTCACGGTGAAAAAAAATTTATCCACTATGTCCCTTAGCCTCTTTCCTATTTTCCTCAGATATTACAAGTCACCGATTCCTATGTTTTCTACATCTACCTCTTTGTAACTCATCCATTGAGTTCTAAATCTTGAGTAGTTTTCACTTACGGAGATATAATTACACATATGAAATCTGATCATTTGACACCATTCTTTTTTCTTTAAATATATTTAATGTATTCATTTTATGCTGAAATTACAAAATACTAGCCTTAAAGAGTGTAATTCTTAAGTTTAAGATCTGTTTCTCAATATGCTAAGTGCTTTTTGATTGTTAATTAATGAAAACTGAACCTTTTCCTGCAGAAATTGAGGCTCCTGCTTAAAATGTATTCTTATACAGAAGAATCACTTCCACTATACATACAAGACTACTACTTACCTGGGACATTTGTAAAATAGATTTTTGGCTTGTCATACAAATAATGAATTCCAGCTTTCATCTGCACGATGAAGAATTTTTGATAAGAATTCTCTCGGGGATAAGCCCTTCTCTGGATGTAGACGGAAGCCCAGGCAATCACATCTCTATCTACTGGGTAGGTGTGATATCAGTGACTTCCTATGAGTGTTCCGATCTGATTCCCTCCCTACTCAGGCCTTGCAATTTTGTCTCCTATTTGCAATATGCACCACAGGTTAATGGCCAGAGCCTAGGTGATTAGGAATAGGTAGGTAACCTTAAGGTAAATGCCAGCTCTACAGATCCCTAAGGTATCACCAGCTCTTGTCATTTCTGGTCTCTAATTATCTTGCTTGATTTACAGTCAAGTACAGGCATGCTTTTTAAAGATGCTTTTATATTTTATCCAACATTTAAGTGTTTTACATGACAAATGGTTTCTTTGCACATTTAGTCTGTCATATGGCCAGAAAAAGAAATCGAAATTTGGATAAGTTAATTGTCCAATTTGTCTGGGGCCTAGTTCCTATGTATGAATGAGTGTATGATATACTTCATGCAGAAAACAAGAAAAGCGTATTCTTACTATTTATTAAAAGTGTATTACTTACTATTTCATTAAGTGGCTTTTATCAGCACAAAAATTCTTCATTATGTGAAAAATAAAGCTTTAATGGCCTTGGAAATTTAGTTAACTTCTACCAGAGGGATGTACAAAAGAAACTAATTCTCAGATTATATATGCTCCTGCAATGTTGTTTAAAAATCTGGATGTCCTCAGCACCCCCAGAGTGATCAGGTGACAATGTTCCGGGGTGCTATATTTTAAGGAGCACTACCTTCCTTGTATACCTATCTTAAGTAGAGGCCTCATCTTCCAAACCTTTGTAGCTTTCTGAAGAAGTGCTTTTCACATATTTTTTAGTGATGTGATTCACATTTTCACACAAAATCTCATTCAGAATCTTAATACACTTGAGACTCAGTAAGGCAAATACGACAGAGGATGCTTCCCTACGTTCACAGGTTCCTCCTCTCACTGCCACCAGGGTTTGAAATCATTCTTCAGAGCCTGGCATATAGAAGCATTCCAAAATTATTTGTTAAACAGAAGTATGAATACCAAAAAGAAGCCACAAAGAATGAATTTATTTAATTATAAAAAGTTTCAAAATCCCTACCTGGGGAAAGGTTAGTGGGAAACTGTAGTTCCGATAAAATCATAAAGTGTGTAAGTGGTGACTTACAAGTTACCAAGTTGGTAAGAATCCAAGAAATCACAATCTTTTCCAAATATTTTTACATTCCACAGGTACACAGAGCAACGATATTATTTAGGATATGATCTCAATAAGCTGAAGACAGAAGGTGAAGAACCAAGTTTCCAGTCAGAGAGACCAGCTGTAATTCCAACTTCTGCCACTGCAGCTACGTGGCTCCTCGTAACACGACAGGAGCAGTGACCGACAACCGTGAGGTTACAGGAGAATATCTGAGTTACGTGATTACAACAGCTCTTAGCCTGAGTTGCTCCTTCTGAGGCAAATGGCTTAAAAGTCACCTGCACCCTGCTGTCTCTGTCTAAACTACCACAGACCATTCCTAATGGTCTACCTCAATCCCGAGCAGAGAGAGAATCAAACAGAACAACGAAAAGAAGAGTGGAAGACACAAGAGAACAAACTTCCACGTTTAGTACCCATATCAGAAAGACTGTGAAGGGACCCAGCAAACCCGGTGAGCGTACCCAAGCAATCACTAACACTTTACAACTCTTACAGTTAACCTAGCCCAAACAGACTCAGAGGTTATAATGCCCATAGCTCATAACTTGGCAAGTTTAGAAAGGACATCTCCATTGAAGTAAAAACAAATGCATACTTTACTAGTACACAATCAAATAAAACCCCACAGATTTTAGTGACACTGGCACCATAGGGTACCATTCCCCAAGGCCACTGTGGTTAGAGTGAGTAGAAACGAGTTTAAATTCCAACATTAGGACCTGCACGTCAATTTCCCGAGTACCGCTAAATATTGATTAGCAAGGGAGGCTTTTAAATTTCTGCTTCATTAAAGACCTTGAAAATGAGAAGAAATTACCATTTATGTATTAGATCTACGTGAGATTCTCTTCCTTAATTAGAGAAGTCCCAATAAGTATGCTGTGACATGCTGATATACAACAGAAGAATCTTACCCACCAAGTTCTGCATCTAGAACTTTCTCTGAATAAGGTCTGCTGACCAAAACAAAACGGTACATCCCTGGGGATACTTGAGGATGTGCATTTGAAATTGTCAGGGAGAGCAGAGGGGAAGAATGCTAATGGCAATTAGTAGTTGGGCCGCAAATGATAAATGAATGACAGTCACACAGTACACACACACCACAGCACCCTGTCCACCTCACTCTTCCATCCCCACCAAAAAGCCAGATAAATGCTCCCCATTCCTCTCTCACCTAAATCAAGTCAAGCCAGATCACTGCCTTCAATCTTCATGGTCCGGGGCTCACTACAGACAGCGGAGGGTGTACAACCTGTAACGTAGCCACAGGCAGCGTACCTGCAGCCAGTCTGGGCAGGTCCTATCCTCCTGCCTCATCTCATGATCATAATCAAGTACAGTCCTTTCCGAGTTCCATGCTGACCGTTTTCTCCACCAACATGGTATTCCACCCTTACTCCGACACCACCCACCGTCAGCTAGCACATGTGAGAAAAGTTCTCCACTCCAGCCACTGAGCACCCCTGGAATCCCGCATCCACGGATGCGAGGAAGAGGAAGATCCGCATGGAACGTGTTGTGCGTAGCAGCGCAGGTGCGTCGTGATGGGGATGAGGTCTAAGCTTTCATAAGGCTCTCCCAAGAGTCTACGGCCATCAGGCATTAGAATAACTGCTCTATCGCAAAGTGTCTGCTATCTGATAGTTTCTACTGCCTGGAACACAGGGTTTAAGCTCTGTCCACATGTTAGCCTAGGCCCTCCATAATGTAGCTATTATCCCCACTATCTGGAATTCAAACCTATTCTGTCAATTTTCCTTATGTACCTTTGGATTAGAACCAAACAGACCACTTCCTTCACACTCACGTTTTCCTCTCCCAAGGCTCTGCTCACTATTTCTCTTCAGAAGTAACATTTCTTATATCCTTAAGCATCAAAATCCTCATCATGCTTCAAGGCCCAGTTCAAACGATCCACATCTACAGATTTTCCTGTCCACTCAGCCTCAATTAATCTCATTAGCAGCTGTGCTTCCGCACTCGAGCGCCCCTCACGTTCCACCTGGGTGTCAGGTGACAGCATCACAGGGCACTGCCCACCCTCTCAGCATGGTCAGCAGAGGGCAGAGCCAGCCTTCTGCCTCACCGTGGCCACAGGTAAGCGACATGGCATCCAGCAGAGCACAGGTGTTCACTGTACGTGTCTACAGATCAAATCCCATCTGAGGGGCAACCTGGCAGTTACTGAACAACGATGGAAACGAGAGTAAAATCCCTAGAAAGGATGCGGCAACCGCATCCTCTGAAACCTACAAAATGGCCATTCTAGTCTAATTATACACAAACTCACCCCCACAAATTCTTCCGCACAAAACAGAAAGGCAGTTCATATACAAAAAGTGTGTATGAAAAAACAGCCTTAAAATAAGTGAGTGTACAGAAGTATTCTATACAACTACAGAACTTAATTAATCACAGTTGGGACAGTCTACTTTTCTTGAGCATTGTCTATATGTTTTAACTACCAGGCTGTTTCTACTCCTTAGCAGAGCCCTACTAAAGTTTTCTAAGGGTTATAATGAATTAATCTGAAATAAATGATAACTACATTAAGACAATTTAGGGACCATCAAATAACTATGCCCAGGTTAAATCAAATCCGAGAAATATGAAAAATCTAAGAAGGGAATGGAGTCTGTGAAGTTTTACATTTTATGACTATATGTATTAAATAAAACCAAGTATACCAGGCAACTACAAAATCAAAAATTAAGACTTCTATACATTCTTTCATCTCTCCTCCTTTAAATTCTAAACTACTGCAGTCTTTGCAAGTTTTTTACAAGAAAACTCAGGGAGTAGTCCGACTTAGCTAACTGATAAGAGATACTTTGTACTTCACATAGCAATCTAGATTGTGGGGGAAAAAACCACTATTTTCCCAGTCAAGAGTGCTCGCCTAATTTGAGCAGCGACAAGGCTTTACAGCATAGAGTAAAGCAGAGGGGCAGGGGATAGTAAATGAGTGAAACAGAAACGTCAGGGTCAATTTTAAGTGTTCAATAACTGCTTTTATGTTGTGTACCTTGTGAACTTCCTATAGAAAAGATGTGCTAATAAAAAATATGTTCAAGGGTTAAGTCAATTTCTGTTCTTGTACCCAAAGCCGTATGCTAATTATTCGAACTGCTTTGTGTTTACACATTTCTGTTATACAATACAAAGGCTCTTTATATTATGTCAAGTTATGCAAAAACAAATAATGAGAAACTTTTTGGTTTAAAAATACACAAACACTTGTTAGCTGGGATATTCAAAAAAGCAATATACAAAAATTCAGCAGGAGCATTACAAAAAGCATTTATAGTGCCAGAAAAAATGTCTTACAATCAATAAGCCATGTTACAACTCAAATAAATTTCAATAAAACAGAAAAAACTATATGAAAACTAGTTATATTCTTTGTATACTTGTCTGTGTATTTTATCTTTCTCCAAAAAGCTAATTGAAGGTTGGATATTTCCAAAGAATTTCAGAATCAACCTCATTTTAATTTAGTATGTTATGACACCTACATGAATAACAGAATTCAAGCCTGGTTGTAAATACTATGATTCAAGATGTTAATAATGGCCCTTTATTTTATGAAGAATGCTAACACATACACAGAAAGATAATGCAACAGGAAGTACAGTATGTTAGACTGGTAATCTGGAAATTTAAATTCTAGGTCCTAGCTGAGCCACTAAATAGCTACATAAACCTTGGCAAACGTTTTGTTCACCTCTCTGAGTCTGACTCCTTATCTCACCTGTAAGTAATTGAAATGACAGGGTTGATTTTATGTTCTATTCTAGAAATTATGGTTTGGCTCATATAAGCAAAGCTTTTTACCTAAATAAGTAAGAAATATCTCCATGTTAATGCTGGTTAAAAAGGATAATTACAAAGCATTACATGCTGAAAATTCAAATATAAAAATTCAAGTTCCTTTTGAACAGATACACTTAAAAAAAATGACAGGTATTCTGATATTTAAGGACATGCAAACAAGTAGTAAAGAATAGCTAAATGTGTTAATAAAAGCATAACCACAACAGGAAACCACATGGCTAATTAACCCCCAGTTTTTGGCTCAAAAGTATTATAAATTAATGATTCCTCTATTTTAGAATGTTGGTAATTAGTAACATCCTGCATGAACATTAGGAACATGGCATAATTTAAAAATAACACATAATTACTAACTGATTCTGAAACTAAGCACACTTTACTCTGGAAAGTCAAAATCACATCATTTTTATCAGAAGCAATTCTGAAACCTCAAGAAAGAGCTGGAAGGCAGCATCTGAGAGTGTAACTGGAACGTGGCTAGGGGCTGCAAGGGAGCCTCACAACCTTTCTACTTTTCTTCTTTGTAAGATTAATTTGGCAAAGAAGAAATAATAGAACTGTTATGTAACTCTATCTTCAAATATGTTTTCAAAATCAAGCATAAAATTGCTTAGGACTGCTTAGACTGCCCCAAGAACTAACTCCTTCCAAGCAGAATTCTATATTCAGAGAAGGAAATCCCTTATTGCTCAAACAATCTGTGCGTAAATAACTCTGATCACAGACCTCTAATACACCCACCAAGAGCCAGTGATTTTAATAAGACTGTACTGAGGTTCTCAGGGAATATGAAAAATGGGGTAACTTTCATTTTGTCAAGACCACAATATAAATTTTGTCAAATCCCTAACTGATTGATACAGATCAAACCAATTTGATTACTTTAAGATAAAACCTTACTACTAAAAATTATGAAGCACAAAATATCAATTAAGATCTTCAAATAGGTCATCAAATTTGTTTTTTAAAAAAATGTCTTACTGTAATGAAGTCATCCCCTTTAACCATTCTTCCTTGGTAAAAAATCCCATGCTTTCAGCCTCCAATTTCCACGCTAAAACTAACATTATAATCTGGAAAGAACAGAACATAAAGGATAGGGGAAAAGTCAGCACAGAGATAATCATGTCTATATTTATCATGGAGAGCATTTTTATACAACTATTTCCATCCTTCAACTATTAAAGAGTACAACCTCTGGAATTATTAACTCCAAAGAAATTTAGATGGGCCAATTTTTTATAAGTAAAAAGTTCTAACAGTTTCTGAAGGTAGAATCTCTCTCACTCTATTACAAATGATATTTGTACCAAGAAAGAGAACACGTGCCCAACTAAAATTGATTAAAAATACAAAAATGACAATCTGCAGTATTAAACATGAAGAAACAAAATCCTGATATAAGATTAAAGTGTCCCAAATTTTAGAAATTTATAAATATGCTATACCCCATTTGTATGCCATTCTACTTAGAAATAAAACATACATTTTCAGGTTCAACACCAATGTCTTCACAAAATTTTTCCATTCCTTCTGGCCCTACAACTTCATCAGGACCTTCAAAGACAAAAATAATTTACATATTTTATTGTTATATTTTAATACCAATGTAAAACATAAGCCATTGTACTAAACGCATCTATGAATACACCGTAACATTTTTTGTCAATAATAAAATTTGAATTTTGACAGATTTTTGATAAAGTATAAATATTTGCTACACAATTTAAAACGTAAAATTTTTGAAATAATCTTTAAACACATTACAAAATGAAAGTAAAGGAAAAAGATGAAGTAGCATTAGTATCAGTCATTTGTCCTAACTTGAACCTATCCATTAAAAAAAAAATTTAACTGACAGCCTTCTCTGAAGAAAACTTTTGGCAATGCGTAAATGTAAAGAAGCATAAATTTTACTAGAATGTGTAGGACCAGAACACAATTCAAGACAGTAATCAGAGAATACCTGTTTTCTTACTAAAACATAAGGTCATTTATTACCCTTTTGAAATACAACCAAATAAAATTTAATACTTTAAAAAGATACACATATTTTGAAAACAATAACTTAGGAAAATTACTACTTTCCTTATCATCTTGGCTCTAAAATAGACAGCAAAGCATTAATTATGCCACCTTAAAATAGAAACAAAAGTTTAATCCCTCAATTAGCTTATGTCTACCACTTGTCCAAGAATTAATGATACTTAATTTGTTTCTTATTTTTCTCCCTTAGTAGCACTAAATATAAATCAATACATCAATTTTCCTATTTCTTTATGTTATCAGATTCCAAAAAGATAGTAATTACATCATTGCTAGGTCTCTCTTGTAACTCGCTAAGATTACCACAAATCCTTTACAACATGGATGGACCCAGAAAGCATTATGTGAAGTGAAACAAGTCGGAGAGGGACGGATAACATATGACGTAACTTATATGTGGAATCTACAAACAAGCAAGCAAAAAAACCCCAAACTCATAAATACAGAGAACAGATTGATGGCTGGCAGAGGCAGGGATTGGTCGGGGGTGGGGGGCACACAATAGGTACAGACCTCTAGTTCTAAAATATGTAAGTTCTGAGATGTAATGTACAGCATCATGACTACAGTTAGTAATATGATATTGAAAGTTGCTGAGAGTAGATCTTAAAAGTTCTCATCACCAAGAAAAAAAATTTCCGACTATGTATGGCCAAAAAAACCCCCTCGTTTTCCTTTCGTAAGGACTTATAAAAATCCTGCAGCTTTATTAATCATGGACTAGACCATGGCTACTCGATGGTGGTGTCATTGTGCACCATCACCATTAGTTCACAAATACAAAATGAAGCCAACACCCTACGGTTTTCTCCTCACAGAAGAGTAGAGCCATCTAGCACGTGGGCCAATATATTCTTGCTGCTTCAGATGAGATCCAGGCTGCTAAGAGGACATTAAGACATGGTCTGAAACCAAAACCCCTATTTAATTTTCTGGTTTAAATGAGTACTGCAGTTATTTATGCAGTGAGGTGTTAAAGGTGAGAGGGGTGGTAATTACAGGACACTTTCACTTCCTAATATATATTTGGAGGATTTTTTTATGAGAATGTGTTAATTATGTAATTTTAAAAGCATACATATACAATAAAGCTGTTTAAAATATAACTGAATATGTATCCTTATATATGGTTTGGTTGAAAGTAAAAATTAGATAAAAAATTTAATGGAAGAAAACAAAGTTTTTCTTCAAGCCATGACAAAAATGTATTATAAATTTTTCCTACGAAAAAGAAAACTGACTTGCCCTCAAAGCTGCCATCATTAGTAATCAAAAGAGAGAGCTGAAGAGTCATGTCGAGAACTATCAGTTACTATCACAAAATACAGCCTCCCTAGAAACTGCGGGACTAGTTAGTGGTTAACATTTGATGAGAATCAAACTAAATTTTGTTATAGGGAGATATATAAGACATACACAAGACCTTTCTGTAAATGTTAAGTGAGCTTCCCAAAGCAAGGCAAATAATTACAAATCTAACTCTAAAACAAGGTCAGTACCAAAGTTCTTTTCCTGGACCGCATAATGTCAGTCCTACTTATTGAAATATACTCTTCCAATACATCTACTCTGCAGCTAACTTTAACTCTTTCAGGCAAAAAGAAGCCACGCGATGATGTAGTTCACTCTACAAGCTGGTAGAACTTTAATAGAAGTTAGCAATTCTATCCTGTTTTTTCAGTTCTTTGTAAGATTTTAAAAGTGCCTTTTCACTTTCTACACTTTTGTTCAGTATTACTGAGTCCTTGCTAATGTACATATCGCTCAAGATGAGAGGTCTTGTGAAAGAGCAAAACCATCAGGCTTAACACACATCACCTACGGTATCATATTAACAAAATCAGTGGTAAAATATGTTTTAAAAGAAAAAAAATCAATTTTCTTTTTTTCTTTTTTCATAACCATAAAATGTTTGCAGCGATATCTGCAGAATCTAAAACCATGCCAGCCATAGCAGATGCTCAGGGAAAACACTGTGCTCCATGAATGACACAGCATGTTCAACGTGAGCTACACAGGAGCTATCCTGTTAATCCTGGGACAGAATGGGCAAAATCCACAACGAGAAAATCTAATGCCGTAACGCTATTACTGTGTTAATAAGAGCTTACATTTATTGAGTTCTGATTACATTCCAGGTGCTGCGCTAAGTGCCTTACATGTATTATTCTCAGTAGTCACAATGACTGTCTCCATTTTAATAAGGGATATCCCCATTTTAAGACAGAACAGTGACTGTTCATTTGGTAATGACTGGTTTTTCCTTGTCAGTTAGGTCTCTGCCCAAAGTAATGTCTAGAGAGGCCTTCCCTAATCACCCATCCAAACTTTCTACTTTCCATCCCTACACCTCGCCATATTTTTACTTTTATAACGCTTCACTCGCTATAATCGTCTTGCCTACTTACCTATTTACTGTCTGTCTTCCCCACTAGAAAGCAAGTCCCTCGAGGGCAGGGATCTTGTCTAACTTGTACACTACGATATCCCTGGCGCTTACCAGTGCCTGACGCACAGCAAATGCTCAATAAATATTTACTGAATGAATCATTCAATAAATGACATAACGTAAATTACCCTCAAGTACATTTACTAATATTTTTTTGTATAAGGAAAATTAGTTGCTCTGTACGTACTTAAATAAAGAAACTATAAGATCGTAGTAATTAAAAGCACAGGCTCCACAACCAAAATGACCAAACTTTGAATCCGGGCTCTTGTCACTGTATGATCTTGGGCGAATTACTCAATCTAAACCTCAGTCTTCTCATCTATAAAAAGGGATAACACTGCCTAGTTAACAGAATGACTGTAAGGAAACATCACATAATTAAGTATGATTTTTGAAATAAAGATAGCAATTATGCTGGCTACTACAAAAATGCTAGTATAGGAAATAAATGTTGAGCTAATTAGACTATTATGCTACTCATGCAAGTCCCAAGGAGAGGAAATTCAAATAAGCACAAAAGAAAAAAAAAGGACTAAATTATACTATCTCTTTATAAGTGACCTTTTGATTCTATATCATGAATTCCAGTAAAAATGGCATTTTGAATTATGGGTCAACATTTAAATGGAGGTCAGTAAGAAATGAATTCCCTTCATTTAATTTGGGTTAGACATTGTCTTGGGATGCCAGTAATAGCAGTTTTTCTGGTCTAGAAAGAATCTGTTCTGTTACTAAACAATTTTTAAATTATACTTTGGGGATCCCTCAGCTGGTTCAACAGTGAAGCTGCTGTCCCCCATCAATAGTCTTACTTCCCATATAGTTAGCCTAAACTTATACCTCAAGTTCAGAGTATACTTTAGACCTTAACTGATTAGCACTAAATATGAGTGTGACGGCGTCTACATTGCTTTATTTAAAACGCTGAGAATGATAGTGATAAAAGGAGGAGGGAGAATCTATAAAACCATTAATTCCAAAAGACCAAAACTATTCTGAAGGAAAAAAAATGTTTTCGTACATGCGTACGAAAAAATTAGTAACAAATGGGAAACAAGTATTCTTTTTCATATGTGTGCTTAACAGTGACCTCTCCTCCCTGGCTCTGACTTTCACCCCCAGGCTACAGCTCCACCCCAGATCCGGGCTTCCAGCACTTAGGATTTAGCTTCAGTTAGCTCCTTCCAGAAGCCCTTCCCTGACACTCCCAAAGCTAGGTGACATGTTCCTCCTCTGAGCTATCACAGGACATCTTCCTAATACAGCATTTAGCACACTGTATTAGTATCAGTCTGCTTACTTTCTGATTTATTACCACATTTCTAGTAGAAATGAAGAGGGCTGAACAGCAATGATTAAGGGGCACATGTGTTGTGTAACGACAGATCTGAATCTTAAATCTTTTACTATGCCTCCCCAAAGTTTCAGAAAATGTCAGTTTGGATTCAGAAAATTTTCAATAGAATATGGAAGAGAAAAGTAAGAACTATATAAAGCATAAAATGTTTTGTTACATATTTTGTGTTTTCCAGAACATTAAGTCTACTTTAGTTAGTGGACATAAACCAATAATGTATCTGTTTACAAACTGTATCAATTGTAAATGAATTTCACCCCCTCACTAAATATGTACTGAAAATATCATCCTGACATGGTACCAAATGCTTAGTCTACCCATAATCCTCAGTCTTGACCCTGATCCCAGGACACAGCACTAACACAAAGCAGGCCTGAAATAAATGATTTGTTAAATGAATGAACCAAAAAAATTGTTAAAGCATGTGACTGATATCTTCTTATATTAATTTCATTACCTGCATACTCATAAAACCAAGCCAGGCACTTCTTGCTTGAAAAATGTTCCTCTCCACTTATTAGTCTAGCAGGGGGTTGGGATCTGCAATAGCTTAGAAAACACACAAATGCCTAAGAATTTTATCAAGTCTCAACTTTCAGTGAAAAGCTAAGTTCAATATGAACTACTTCAATTCAAAGTAAACAAAGTAAGTTTTTTTTTTTTACAGTGGGTATTTTAGGAAAAAAATCGGAGTTGTTTAGTATTTGCAATTTGAAACAGTAGTGTATACGTAAAATTTTCTTGCTAACAAAACCCAAATGCTACTTTGCTCACTATCAAAATCCAAAAATATCAACTAAAATCATTTCCCCAGATTTCAAATGACCACATGAAAGTTCAACCTAATGGTCTCAAGACAAGACTAGTAGCTGGGAAAGTATTAATATTTATAGTGACTGTTCTGCTGACTTGTATGGAAATTATATTTGTGTATCATATGCATAAGTTTGAAAACAAAATCTTACAAAATGTATTTTGATACTTAATGAATATTTTTAAAAAAATCATAATTAACAGTTGTTTATTTATCATCTGCCAAACTTAGATATTTAAAGATAGAAGATGATTTAGGACCCAACAGTATAATTAAATTCCAGAGATTAAAAACATAAAGGTAACTGTAAATATGAAAATAATAATTGTACAAATAATTGGGCCAAAGCTATTTAATCCCAAAGCCTATCTCTTCCACAAAATCATTAAAGGTTGGGAAGTTCACAAATGGCCTTTAGGATTTAATGAACTTCAAGGAGCTCAGATAGTTACACCATCACAATGACCTAGAAAAGCTACAACTCTAGCTACTGAGTAAAGTCATAAATAAGGGTACCATATTTAACATTTTAAGTTGATAGAGCAAAGTATCACCTGAGTTTTAATAACTGACTGCTTGGCTATTTTAATGTGCTTCATTTAAATAATTTTCATATGTTATGCACTTAAGATGGCTACAAGTTAGAGTAATAAACTAATTTGTATGTTTCATAAACTTATGAGCTGGTGGAGCAGCGCTGTCACATTCTAGTGTTGAGTTACCAAGAGACATAAGAAAACCTTACCATCTTTCACAATAGCCCCAAAATATCGTTAGTGATAAAGTAAAAAATTCCGTCAACAAGAAGGGAAGATGCAGACTAAGTAAACTGGCTCCCTAGCTTTTGAAGCAGCTCTCTCTGTAAGGAGCTCTGTCATTACCTGTTTATAACGCCGACTACAGTCCTCGGTTAATGGCAGCATCTGAAGTTGTTACATCAAGTGCCAACCAGTGATACAGTCAGACACCCAACGAGATGTAGAAAAGAGCCACTTCTCGCACCTAAATTGCAATGATTTTGTGCAGCACGCAACGTTGCTGTGATCCCTCATGACATGCTCCAGTGGGATCAAAGAGCTCTAATTACAGCTCTGCTCTATCTTCTTTTTCTCCAAGAGGATACTGAGCAAAATAAATCCCAATTTATTAATATTTATACCGAGAGCTAACAGCATCTTGAATGCTAGAAAACAAAACCGCAGGCAGGGCCTTTCTAACTCTGCACGTAGGGACTTGGCGCAGGTGGAGGCACTATCCTTCCAGAAAATGGGCTTACTGCTGTTATTTTCCGGCTGAGACCCCTCCAAAGACTCCATTTGGGGGCCAATTACAGCACAGGGAGCTTTCTTTCCTAGCCCTGGCAGTTGTCAGGTCGACATTACCCAAGCTCCGCTCCCTTCCTCGCACGCTACAAAGAGATTCTAGAAGTGACCCTTCTGTGGACCTAGACTCACTTGCAGGTCTGGACGAAAGTTGGGGCGGGGATGCAGGGAGAAGGGGGCGAGGGGCAAGGGCCGAGGACGCAGCTGCCGTGCGCAGTCCCGTCTCCCCACCCTCCCGGGCACGCAGAGACCAAGGTGAGGCAACTCCCGCAGCCCCTCCCGGGGCGCGCACGCCGAGCACGAGGTGCGGGCGGACGCAGAGCCTCGCGGGGTCCTGCGCCCAGCAGCCGGCTTTCTCGGCGGGGGCTCGTCTCCCCAGCCCGAGCCCCGGAGCCCCGGCCCGCCTGCTGCTCCTCTGGGCGCCCAGCAAAGGAGGGGAGACGGAAGGGGGGAGGAGGCGATACCTGGAGATTTTACACTTTTTGAGGCCTCCGTCCTCCGCCACGGCCGCTGCCACCCCAGGGGATTTTCTCTTCTTCTTCACCGGCATCTTCCGCCCTCCCCGGCAGGGCGGCCAGGGGAGCCGGGGCAGGGGGTCGCTGTCCGCCGGGGACGCCTCAGTGCTGGCAGCCGGCTCCCAGACACAGCAGCAAGCGGAGGAGCAGAGCCGCCAGCCCGCGGCACAGCGGCCCAGCCCGGCCGCAGCCCGCACCCGGATCTCCGCCCCGTCCTCCTCTGCTCGCGGCCGAGGGCACTGCTCGCCAGCGGACACTGCGGCTAGCTCGCACCGGGAAGAGAGAGCGCGGACTGCGCGGCACCTCCACCACTCACACACTCGGGGAGCGAGAGGCTGGCTCTGACCCGGATGCGGACCGCCCCGGGCCGGAAATGACGCCAGCGCGGCGCTGGCCGCCGGCAGGGGCGTGGCCGTACGTGGGCGGGGCCGGCGCAGCGCGCCCACCGAGCCGGGGGGTGTGGTGGGCTAGCGGGCCGTGCCGGCCTTGTCCCTCGTGCTGGGGGCGTAACTCCTAGTCCTCTGCGGCCCGGAGTGAGCCGGTGGAGCAGGCCGCGGGGCACCCGCCGCCCGGGGCTGCCTGCCACTCCGGGCGTGTTTCCTCCGGGGGCGGCCTGGAGCCCCGGCTGTCGCTGTCCCGGCTTCCGCCGAGCTCGCAGTCCAGGTGAGGGGCACCGGGTGGCGGCTGACCTAGCGAGGAGGGCCCCTCACAGATTCCCCGCCCCGCCTCTGCGGAGGCGCGCCCGCTCCTAAAGGTCAGCGCAGGCCAGCGCGCTCCCGGAGAAAGCCGGCGCCGTGAGCCTGTGTGTGATCCGAGCCTGCCTCTGCACCGAGGCCGTGCTGCTGGGTGGGGGGCGACTCGGGCACTTGACGTTCAGCCCCGGGGGCTACGGCTCCGGAGGCGCTGCTTCCGCCCGCCCGCCAGCTGGGGCGTCCCGTGTGCGTAGTGCCAACTGGACGGACCCAGGGCCCAGACCAGTCCGTGTCACTGACGCGCAGTCCGCTCGCTTTGCCTACGAGTTTGGTTTTTCGTCTGTTTAGATTCCACAGAGAAGTTTGATCATCCAGTATTGTAATCTGTCCGATTTCTCTTAGCCGCATGACTTCAAGATCCATCCATGTTGTCCCAAATGGTAGGATTTCTCTTTTTTTCTTATTTTTGGCTGAGTAATATACTGTTGTGATACACACGCAGATACATCTCACACAACTTTATCCCCTCATGTATTGATGGGCATTTAGTTGTTTCCATGTCTGGGCCATGGGGCTGAAGGGAGCTTCTGCGTTGGTGTTCCTGTTACTTCTGGACATACAGCTGACCCTAGAACAGACAGGTTTGAATTGTGTAGCTCCACTTACTCGCAGATTTGTTTCAGTACTGTGTGCTTTCCTTTGGATTTTCTTCCTAACTTTTCTTTTCTCCCCCTGACTTTATTGTAAATACAGTGTATAATACCTATGACCTATGAAATCCGTGTTCATCGGCTGTTTATGGGACGAATAAGCTCACTAGTAGGCTGTTGGCAGTAACGTTTCTGGGGAGTCAAAAGTTACAGATCTTCAACTGAGCATGGGAGTGTTGGTGCTTCGAACACCCATGTTGTTCAAGAGTCACCTGTATTCCTACAAGTAGAATTTATGGATCAGACGGTAGTTTGACTTTCATTTCTTGAGGATCCTCTATGCTCTTTTACCAAGCGGCTGCACCAGTTTGCATTCCCACCAACAGTGCACGAGGGTCCCCTTTCCTCCATCCCAGCCATCACTTGCCAAGTCATCCTTTTGACAGAGGCCCTTCTAATAGGCACGGGGTAGTAACTCGCTGTGATTTTAATATGCGTGTCCCTAATGACTACTGATATAAAGCATCTTTTCACACACCTGTTGGCCTTTCATATATATTCTTAGGAGAAATGTCTATTCAGTCCTTTGCCCAGTTTTGTTTTTTTTTAAAGATTTTATTTATGTATTCGACAGAGATAGAGACAGCCAGCGAGAGAGGGAACACAAGCAGGGGGAGTGGGAGAGGAAGAAGCGGGCTCATAGCGGAGGAGCCCGATGTGGGGCTTGATCCCATAACGCCAGGATCATGCCCTGAGCTGAAGGCAGACGCTTAACCGCTGTGCCACCCAGGCCCCCCTTTTGCCCAGTTTTTAATTGGGCTATTTGTTTCCTTGCTGTTTGTTGAGTTGTAGGAGTTCTTTAAATGTTTCGGATATTAACCCCTTATCGGGCATATGGTTTGCAGTTTTTATCCCCATTCCATAGATTGTCCTTTCACTTTATTATTTTGCTGTGCACAAGGTTTTTATTGTGATGTAGTCCCACTTATTTTTGATTTTGTTGCCTATGCTTTCAGTGTTACAACCAAAAATCATCACGAAGACCATGTCAAGGAGTTTTACTCCTGTTTTCCACTGGGAGTTTCATGACTTGAGGTCTTACACTTAAGTCATTAATCAGTTTTGAGTTGGTTTTTGTGAGTGGTGTATAATCAGGGTCCAGTTTCATTCTTTTCCATGTGAATATCCAGTTATCCCAGCAGCATTTATTGAAGAGACTGTCTTTTCTCCAAGGAGTATTCTTTAAAGAAGAAGAGGAAGAATCCTCTTACACAACTACAACTTCTTCTAGACCTAGGGAATAAGAGCCCAGCACACCTGGACATGACTGGAGAGATCTCGGTTGCATCTGTGGAATTCTCTGGAAAAAAAAAAAATGAAAGGCCGAGTCCATGTATGGTATTCCCTCATTCAGTTTATTACTCACACAGTACTTAATGATCACTTAAAATAAACTAGGAACTGTGCTGAGTTTAGGGATATAAAAGGCGGGCATGACTCCTGTATTCATGAATCTTACAGTCTGGGGAGGAAAATATGTGGGGTGCATTTGCATTTAAGAGAACTTTAGTAACAAAGAATAGGGCCAATAATCTGTGCTTATCAGTGATATTGGAGAGATGATGCTATCCAGCGTCAAGGAGACCGTTTTCCTCACTGTCTTCTTTGATCAGTACCTGCTGCCACCACCGTACCTCTATGGTCAATATAGAACACTCCAGTTAGTCACAGAAGGGGCATCACTGCCCATGAGCAGTACATAAGCATTGAGTTACGCGGTTTTAATTTTTTCTGTTGCTAACACATGGACAATACATTAGTTTCCATCAAGAAGGCGTCTACCATGGAGAAGCGAAATATGACACAGTACTGTGGTTCTTTTCGTGTAGAATTTTTTTTAATGAGAATAATGAGAAGGAAGGGGAGGCGTGAAGCATTTACCTTAAGCAGAAACTCCTATGTTCTGCTTTCAAATCCAAAGACAATTGGTGACTTTAGGTAAGACATAATTTCCTTTATCCTTCGTTTTATTCTACTGTATATAGAAGGATATGGAGAAAAACAGCTAGATATCCATCTGTCACAACAGTGGACATGTGTTCATGCCAAATGGGGCAGAAGCAAAAGAACTGAGCCCTACCGCTGCCATCTCCTTAGCATCCTGCTTACACACGCATCCCTTAGCTTCTGAAGGTTACAGAATGAAGTGATGAAAGATGTTTTAAAATAGCTGCATCTGAGTCAAGGCAGCCAAAAATGGTCCCCTAAAATGTGTTAATTTATATATTCTGTACATTTTTTTTTTCCTTAACACCTCTTTAAAATAGGGCATTTGCACTTGTCAGGAAAAGAAGCAACACAAAAATTAAATGACTTATGGGATGCCACATAGAATTTTGGTCCTGGATCTACATAAATACTCCTTCCAATACATTATCATTTATTTTCAAAACAACCTGGCAGGCCAACATTTTATAAAATATTTCCATACACATAAGACAGAGAACAGTAGAAATGAGATGCTAGAACATGACTTCTTCCACACAAGCCCACAATGACTCCTAGTGTTGGAGAGAGGCCCAGCGGCGCAGAACTATGTGGCACATGCCGGGTGTCCCCTACATTCTAAAGTGGTGTGCTAGGGCAGGTCACCTGCTGCCCGACTGTGGCTGTGATTCACTCTGGGACCCCAACATGGAGTAGCCGCCATCTGGGGCGCTGTCTCCCATTCTGGTGGAGGGAACAGAAGACATGATGAAGCTCTGGAGTGAGAAGTGTTTCAGTCTGATGGCTACACCTGAACTCATCAAGACCTGAATGTATCATCCTGCAGAGAGAGGAACCAAATAAAAATAAATACAGTCCACAACAATATGGGGTTGGAATGAGATTTTACTCAGGATCCAGGGAAGAATAAGTACATGGTTTTGAAGGGCCAGTAGAGAAAAGCAAACGATTGGTTTTTGCTTAACAGCTCACCGTGGCAGATTGTTTTTTCGAAAGATGTTGCAATGGTATCTCAACACACATGTTCTAGTACTTTCCTACTCCCTGTCAAGAAATGGAGTCTACTTGGGGCAGCTGGGTGGCTCAGTCGGTTAACCGTCTGCCTTCGGCTCAGGTTATGATCCCAGGGTCCTGGGACTGAGTCCCGCCTTGGGGAACGTGGAGTCTGCTTGTCCCTCTCTGTCCCCTGCTTGTGATCTCTCCGTTTAGCTATCTCAAATAAATGGATAAAATCTTTTTAAAAAATGGAGTCAATAATAATATAATTACAAATAATATTAATAATAATATAAATATTATTGGTTCATCAATTGTGAGAAATGTACCATACTAATGTACCGTACTAATAGTGGAAACTGGGCATGGGATTTAAATGTCAGTATTGTCGCTGCCACTTTTCTGTAAATCTGAAACTCTTCTAAAATAGAAAGGTTTATTTTTAAGAGATTCGAAGTAAGCAGAAAGAAGTAGATAAAAATTTAGAAGTAGGAGAGTGCAGGAAGAAAGAGTAGTGACTCAGAGCCGTCTAGGTCGATGCCTTGAGGAAGGTCAGAGTACATAAAACTCTGGATGTGGGATCATAGGTTGAAGACATTGTCTTGTAGATCAGGTAGGCAAAAACAGAGCACCCTCAGTTTGAAACCTAACCAGGAAGATGAAGAGTAAGTGCTCAGGGGGCGCCTGGGTGGCACAGTCGTTAAGCGTCTGCCTTCGGCTCAGGGCGTGATCCCGGCGTTATGGGATCGAGCCCCACATCAGGCTCCTCCGCTATGAGCCTGCTTCCTCCTCTCCCACTCCCCCTGCTTGTGTTCCCTCTCTCCATGGCTGTCTCTATCATTGTCAAATAAATAAATCTTTAAAAAAAAAAAAGAGAGAGAGTAAGTGCTCAGGGGGCGCCTGGCTGGCTCAGTCAGTAGAGCATGGACTCTTGATCTCAGGGTTGTGAATCTGGACCTCATATTGGGTGTAGAGATGACTTAAAAATTAAAAATAAAAAAGTAAGTGCTCAGGAGGGAGATCATATTAAACTGGACACCTGTTGCCCTCTGGTATAGGAATGTGTATCCCAGATAAAAACGAGCAGTTCATAGAATTAATGTTACTGGCAGAGAGTGCACTGTTTTCATGGCCTGCTGCAGAAAAAAGCTCTCTTTGTGGATGAGAAGACCAAGACCGAGCGCAAGCAGCTTGGGTTTAGTTAGGCGTGTTCTTACAAGCATTTTTACAATCTTACGTATGGATGAGTATTGCGTTTTTGTTCTACTTTATACTTCCCACACTTAATCTTGGAAAGATGGCATAGTGGAAATGGTTTCTTACAATGAGAACCGCCAGTAGACTAGTGGATTTGCCTTTTAAAATTCTGTAGCCGTGGAAAAACCATCTAATCATGCTGTGACTCAGTTTTGCCATCTCTGTAGTAAAAGAACAGTATCTGCCTTATCGGGACATCACAGCATTGTACTATTGAGAAAGTAAGAAAATAGGTATAAAGGTGCTGATGGCAAAACTGCCAATGGGTATGTAATTATGTATCCTTAGGGCACACTCAACAAAAATCAACTCCCACTAATCCAGAAGGGGGACTTCTTTCCAGTGCTCCACAGAATCAAAGCAAGGAGGAAAAGGAGGCATGTAAAGGGGGTGGTTTGCTCTGGTTCCCATTCCCACCCAGATTCTGGTAATGGGGCTTTCCCGTTCATATCACCACCCACTTCCCTGCAGGTCAACAACCCTGCCTTTAGGGATCTTAACCGTCTTCCCAGCCCCTGAAAATAGGGTTGTCTGCATGGGGCCATTTGAATGGGTAGGCATCATTTCTTCGGAAAACATATAGGTGACGTGTGGGCAGGTCTTGAAGGCCTTCAGTACTCAGCACAGGATAGATAGTTGTCATGAGTCTGCAGCAGGGCAGTGACCCCTGCAAAGCTCTCAGACCTCTACTGGGCAGCCACGCTGCTCCGGTCATGGTTACGGTCACGGGCAACGGCAGTGTTGGTGCTTCTTGATGCCAAGTCAGCTCCTCTGCACGTGCTGTTTACCAATCTGCTTGCTGACCTCCAGCCTCAAAGAGACCCCTCCACGTCTGAGCCTTGCCCAGCTCTGGAACCCCATCCCTACCCAAGATGAGCTTCAACTGTTAGAGCATATTTTTAAAAGTAAAAAACCCAAATCAACTGTTCTTTGCATTTCCGATTTTATAGTCCTAATTCTCCTTGAGGCAATGAGAATGACACTGACCAAATATGTGGTCATGAGTGAGAATGCACAGAGAAGAAAAGCACACGCAAATTTTCAAAATATTTTCTCTCCACGGGCTAAAAAACACAGACAATTGCCAGATAATCTTCAGTGAGTTCTTGCACATTCTATCTGTAGCCCAGGCTTCCATCTGCACAGGTTCCGGGTAGAACTCCCTTGTGGGCCCACCTACAGAATCTGTGGGGCCCAGAGCAGCATGAAAATGCAGAGCCCTTGTTCAAAACTCCCTGAATGCTGCGTGAGAGCTGACCACCAAATCCTTCCAAGTGCAAGGCTGTGTGCGACCCCACAGACCACATGTGTGGGAGGCCAGCGCTGTGCGCACCTGAGAAGCAAGTCAAAGCCTACAGTCACATGCAGTGGAGCTCAAAGTCTGTGCGTGGCAGAGTGCCACGTGCCCATGACAAATCATTCTCCCCTGTCCTGGACACACGGCGAGGTCTTCCCACTGTCTTAGGCAGTTGGGAATCGCCACCACCATCTTCGCTCTTTCTCTCTCAATCAGCCAGATTCAAACAACTTTAGAGAGAAGTGTATCACCTGGGGGACACTGAAGAGGACTTGATGCCTTCCAAACACCACAATCAACTGTCAAATGAAGGATAAACAAAATTCTGTTACCTTAAGCCACTGAAATTTGGGGCGTTTATTTGTAACAGTTGCCATACCTTGACTGTGTATGTCAGGACAGGGCAGTGTTACAGTAACAGACCACACCAAAATCTCATTATCTCATGACGAAAAGTATTTCTCGTTTATGACAGACCATCAAGAACACTATACCCATCATAGCTAGCTCCTCGGCGCTGGGCTGATCAAACCCCCATCTTGACTGACACTTCCACGATCACCACAGCACTGGGAGAGAACCATGGTATGCTATACACTGGCTTTTATGTTTTCTGTGCATATGTGATATATCACTTCTACTTACATTTTAGAGTATAACAACTCAAACGCCCATGCCCATCTTCAAAGAGAGCAAAGACCACACTGTTGTGTCCAACATGTAAAGAAGTTGTCAGCAGAGGAGATGACTATTAAACTTAGTCCAAAGCCGACTCAACAGCTTTTATTTTCTAAGCTTTGTTGGAATACGTTATACCAGAAGTAATTTGCAGCATGTTGTCTGTTTAACCATGGACCTATGCAATGCTTTTATCCATGTTTTAAAAGGAAGGAATTTGATCAAAGGCAAACCATCTTATGTAATTAGTCAAGGAAAAAGCTTTCAGGACTTTCAAATGTTAACTGTTTTCCCTATCTAGGAAGTGCTATAAAGCTCAAATTAGTTAGGAATGACTTATGCATTTTTTGTTTTGAACACCTAGAGATGCTTTTCAGATATGCGTATTGCCATATTCTTGATGCTTTGAATGACCACATCCAGTTCTGCACCTACACCCGCTGGCGTTGCTTTTTAACCTTCCTGGGGTCCATTGTCTAAAAAATAGAGACATTTCCAGATCACACACACGCACACACACACACACACACACACAAAGAGAGAGAGCAAAGAACTGCAGGCCAACCATATGCCAAGAAAGGGGAAATGCGGACATATTTGGCAAGTGAGAGCAAGACCTCCCATGTGAATACAGACATTGGGCCTTGGAAGAAGGATGCTGCCATACAGAAACTCACAATCTGTACAGAACAAGTAGGCAGCAGGCAGTGAAGAAGCAGGTCAGCAGGCTGGGGAGCTGCAAAGCCCCAGTGCACCTTGGTAACATATCTAGTACGGCTGTCCCCAGTGAGAAGGAGAAGGTAGACCATGAGCCTAGGGAGACCCTCCCTACGGGAAGTAGGAGGCGGAGTGCCGTGTGTACGATACAGTTATCTGCCTGTAGCAAGATCTTACAGCAGAGAGGGGCTTAGATGAGACCTGGTTGGTTTTCTGGAAGAGCTAGAGGGACTAAGGAATTCTACAGATCAAGGTCCTTTTAAAGTTAGAAAAGCTGACTGCTCCTGGACCCTAGGTCTAGGTGGTAACTTTTCCTAAAAGTTTTAAGTGAAAAAGGTACTAAAAGGTCTCTCAGTTTTTTAAAAAAAAGAAATGTGACATAATCTTTCTACTAAGATCAGATTAAAGGTTTTAACTTTGCCATCCAAACTTACTGTTTCAGAGAGCCTTCAGATAGCCATCATTCGTACAGAGAGAGGGGCACGTATATGAGGGAGCAGAGATGAATCATTCTTGAGAATTATATATGAGAAAGAGCTGTGGGATTTACAATACAGAAAGCCAAGTTTTTAAGGTAATTGTATTGTTGAAGAAAACATGCACACAGGTAAAAAAAGATTTTGAGCCGTAACACAAGCAAGCTCTCAGAGTGCCCCCAGCAGGAAGCCCAGAGAAGCTATATTTCTGGTTTACAGGTTGCTGGACCGTGAGGAGCCACATTGGAACCCGACGGCAAGGACTGCATCACACGGAGATCTTAGATCCCTCTCCTTTCCCTAATAAAGGACTGCCCCAAATGTGTGTTCTTTGACTTAACAGCCGCCTTCCAGGCAAGAACACGAGACCCATGACAGGAGTATCTTCCATTAGTTTTCAGGGAATAAGGTTCTTATGGTGTAAAATTTCACATTTCATAATTGTTAGCTATCTTTAGGGACTAAAGGTGCCAAGGTGATAGGAGAAAAACTAGGTCTCTTCCTTTAAATCTGTTCTGAGCTACCCTTGAGTAAATTGATGCTATCAATTTTTTGATGCTCTATTCTCATAGCAACAGGCTGTGATGTCAGCGGGTTATTTCTCACAGAAGTTATCCAAAAAAAGATGCTGGGCTGAGAAGCAGAAAGCTGTGGCTTAATTGCATGGTATTCAACTATCACTTCACATAAATAAAAATGGAAATAGAAAAAGACTTGTACTAACAGTTTATGTGAACACTTTTATTAATAGTTGTCATGGTATGAAGAAGCTTTCCTTTTAGTGCTTTATCTCAGTGGTTATATATTTTTTAAAATAATATTACAGGGCATTCAGTTACAAGTCTAAGCAAGACTATCTCCTGCGAATAAAGGTAGGCTAGGTCAGGCACACAGTCAAGAAAGCCACATCAAAGCATTTAAAAGAGTAATCAGCATGATCAGAGAGGAAAAGACTACCTATTACTAGGTTTGGAATTTTTTTATAGTAAGAACCTTAAAACAGTAGTTTCACTAGCATACTTGATCACATGGAAAGGCAAAATTAAAAGCACTAGCTTTGTTTATCAGACAAATGATTATCACTTGAACTCGGTTGGTGTAGGGAAGGCAGCACTCTGAAAAGCCGCCACTAACTCACGTGTCCGTGAATTTGTGAAGTGGCCTCCGTGTAAGACAGGGTGGGTGCGTCTGGAGGCGCTCAGTTGGGACACAGCGACACAGAAGCCCAAGCCCAGTTGTTGAAGACGTGTGTTTGCCTGTTGACACTCCACGCTGGTCAGGGGTCCACTGGGGGCTCTGTTCTTTGTCATCAGAGCAGCTGCTGTCTAGAACTGTGCTCGTTACTGGGGCAGAAGAAAGACAGATGGAAAGGTTATTTTGTGTAGGACAAGCAGCATTTTTTTCTCTTACCTGGAAGGACGTCTGGAAGGTGTGGTTGTCAGTAGGACTGCTCCCAGACTTCCAGTGCTCGTTCTCTTCTCGTGCATAAGTCCCAGCTGCTTACCTGTCCCCCACCCCCCGCCATTAGATGTGACCCTGTGACTTGCTTGGCTAATACAGCGTGAATAGAGCTGATGGGCAGAAGCTTCCAGAGCGCCTGAGTGCTCTGCCACATGGTTTCTTCTCCTTCAATACCAAAAAGATATTTGTCAACAAAACTCATATATAAGCAAATACAAAGCAAAGCTCAAGAAATACAATTTTTGCTAAGAAGTATAAAAACATCACAAAACTACACTTAAAAAAAAAAAATTCTCCCCTGGAGCCTGGGTGGCTCAGTGGGTGAAACGTCTGCCTTCGGCTCAGGTCATGATCTCAGGGTGCTGGGATCGAGTCCGCATGGGGCTTCCTGCTCAGTGGGGATTCTGCTTCTCTGTTTCCCTCTGCCCTTCCGCCTGCTCATGTATGCGCTTTCTCTTTCACTCTCTCTCCCTCTCAAATAAATAAATAAAATCTTAAAAAAAAATTCTCCCAAGACTGGTGTTCTTTTCATCTTAAAAGAGAACAGGTTTAGAGTACAGTCTCTGCCATCCTCCCATAATTCTTACAATTAATATTATGTTTAAAATTAAAAAACAGCAGCATTCAAATAAAAAGTATTTAAAATTTGATAGAAGATTCAAAATATTTAAATTATTTAATGTCTTTTTTTTTTTTTTTAAATAATGAAACACACAAGTATTACCTGCAAGGAACTCCACACTTTTTGCTCTCTTGTAAAGTCTGTTTCTGGTTCTCTTTGTGAGTGGAGATTGGGGAAAATCATACCCACATCATCACATTTCTGGCCTCTTCCCCCACCTCCTCTGCTCTGCCCAGGATACCTGTGGGGCAGGAGGGGCACAGAAGTGCAGACCAAAGAATTATCTTCAGCCGTGTGTTACAAACAGACAAACATTAAGTCCCTTGCCTACATAGCTCCTTCCTCTCTCCCCCCAATTTCCAGTGCAGTTGATTGCAGAACCAACTCTGTGTCCCAGGGCAATGGTTAGCAACCACTCACTGACTTACGAATGGTCAGAAGACATACAGCTCCTTTTGTCCTACAGGCGTAAATATATATGTGTTAAATATCCCATTAGGATGTATCTTCCATTATGCTGGTGACTAAAATCTGTAAATGCCACGTCCTAGGTAAGTTGCAGCTTTGGCAAGTCTGAAGAAGAGCTTCTGAAAACACCTGTCATGCCCAGCCCCCCACACTGTCCAAGAATAGTAACTAGAATAATAGTGCTATACTATGAACATTATATAACAGTTCTGTGGCATTTTTTCCTTAAACTGAGTAAGTGCATCGGCTATATTTAATAAGGGGAGCAATTTTTATAACCAACCAATCTTTGTCAAACATAATGGATCAAACAGAAAAAAATCTTTTTTCCTCTAGTCACTTTCTTAGAACCGATGCGGGTCTGTTAGAGTTCACCTGCAACAGCGGATCCCTGTGGATGCCGAAGACATGTTCAGGAGTTTGGGAGGTCACAGTGTTTTCACAAGGTAAAACATTTTCACTGATGGTGCAAAAGCACTGGTGTCTGTGGTAGGCAGAATTCTCGGCTGGCTCCAAGTTTCCACGCACTGTGTAACCCACTAACCTTGAGCAGGGCGACACCTGTGAACAGGATGGGCTAGTTCTCCCACTGAATTTACTACTCAGTTGACTTTGACTTAATAAAGAAGGTTATCCACTGGGCCTGGTAAAATCATGTGAACCCTGAGAGGGAATTGGGCCTTTCCTGCTGTAAGAGATTGGAGACACAAGGTTGAGCTGACGTGGGGGGGTGGTCTACAGCCGGTGCTGCATAGAGAGGTGAGGGACTGGGGGGGGCCTCGACCTGCTCAAAGTAACCGCAGCTGACAGCCTGCAAGGAAACGGGGACTGCAGTCTTATACCTGGAAGGAATTTAATTCTGCCTCCACGATAGCAGCTTAGAAGAGGAGCCTACACCCCCAATGACTCAGCCTGGCCAGCATCTTGATCGAAGTCACAAGAGACCCTCGGCAGACAACGAGGCATGCAGTTTCCCATGACTGATGGACAGGACGTCAAGCTGATAGCGGGGTGTTGCTTTCAGCCACTAAGTTTGTAGAGTTCTGTGATAAACGCTGGCACAGATCCAGGCCGGGGCATAACACCGTTCCAGTAGTCACCCATTCCTTACCTCCGTGCACGTACAGGAGAGTGTCCCTCATAAAGGAGTAAATATTACCGGCTTTCCCAAATCCCACAGCTTGAGTGCAAGTCATTTCATCGTTCTGAGGGATGAAATGCAAGGCACACAAAGCGCTTGGGCCGCATGCAGAAGCACGGTGGCTGCCTTAAGGGAAAGACCCATGTGACGGGAGTCGTGGTCTAAACTAGCAGCTTGTTTCGTGCAAGACCACGTTTACCTGGAAGAATGACAAAAACTACGATTATCCAGACTGGTTATGTGGCAGACATTTTTCTCAAAAATGAATGAAATAAGGCTATCATTTCAGGGAAAACAGCTGACACAATTTATTGCCAATTTAAATTCTGTGTAAGCTTGACAACCTCTTCAGACATAAAGATTTACGAGATCAGTGGTATACTGATGAATGTGGTGTTTTAAAGATTGCATTATGAAATGTATCCACATTTGGAAGAACTTCATAGCTCGGTGAATCAGTATTTTCCAAAGGACCAATACGTGATGTTAGGAAACTATGTGTGGGTAAAAGACCCACCTGGCGTGCAAGATGACCAATGCCTTTTAATGTAGCTGAGTATGAAATGTTGAATCACTGACATGCTTCCAGATTCTAAACCGCAACTCGCCTTTAACAAGCTACCACTTGTGGAATTTTAGTAACGAGTAATATTCACAACGATCTGAAAACGCTGATGAAGTTCTTTCCGATTTTCCAACTACACGTCCATGTGGGGCCAGGTTTTTCCAGGTACCTCGGTGGGTCAACGTATTGCTAGAGATAGGATGAAGAGGCAGATGGAGGGTCTAGCTGTCTCCTACTAAGGCATAAATTGAAGAGATTTAAAAAAGTATAGAACAGTGTCAGTCTTCTGACCAAATTTATGTTTGTATTGAGAATTATTTTTTTAAAGATTTTATTTATTTATTTAGAGAGGGAATGAGTGCACAAGGGAGAGGAGATGGGGAAGGGGCGGAGGGGAAGGGAGAGGGACAAGAGGACTCTGTGCTGAGCTTGGAGCTGGACATGGGGTTCGATCTCATGACCCCAAGATCAAGACCTGAGCAGAAATCAAGAGTTGGCTCTTAACTGACTGAGCCACCCAGGAGCCTGGGAATTACCGTTATCTTCACAAAAACAAATCATTTATGTTAATAAGTCATGGAGTTACCATTTTTGAATAGATGAATAAATATGTTTTTAAAAAGTCTCAGTTTTCATGACCATTACAGTAAATATTGATAGAAATAATGCACAAAAAATCTTTTTGGAATCTTCAGTAACTTTTTAGAGTATAAAGAAGACCTGACACCAAAATGTTTGAGATATGCCAATATAGATCAAAATCAGGAAAGCTTGGCTCAGAAAGGTTTTGTCTCTTGTTCTCTGGCTTACATTTCCTGTTTTCATGCCACCTGCTAGCCAACTACTAAACCAACGTCCTACATTAAGAAACAAAACAAAATGAACAGCACCCTACTGCTGATATCAATTACTCTATTGCTTAGGGTGGCTTAACTTACTATAAAAAAATAGCCCCACATACATATGCTGTAAAATGGCCCAAACGCAATAAAGGTTATTTCTTGCTTATTTAACAGCTGCTGGCCCTGCTCCACACTGAGTCAGGAGCCCTGCGCCCTATACATTTATGGTCTGTCATCTCTTGTTGTTTTGTATCCAGCTGGCCAAAGATGAAGGTACACTCACTTCTTTCAAACCCTGTCTTGTAAGTGGCACACGTTACTTCTGCTTACATCCTACTGGCGAGAATGAGTTAAGGGCCGCATCTGGAGAGTACCCACTTCTTAGCTATGGCAGGAGAGAAGGGATCTTGGTAGATGGCTGGCTATCTACCACTGTGAAATAGTGCCTAGAGATAGTTTGCAATTGGATTTGAATATCAATCTTGGTTCAGCAATTAATCATCACCGTGGCTTTGTATAAGTTACTGATGAGATTCCTTATGATTCATTGAAGCTTCATGAGTACAGAGACCTAATCCATCTTCTTTCCACTCTATGCCTAATTCTAGGTAGGCGGCAGTGACACAGAGAATTCCTACCCTCACAGGGTTTACCCTCAACTGGAGTTTGTTTCTTGACATCTGGGTTAAAGAATAATTGAACACTCAAATGTCCTATCTTGTGGAAGTCCAAAGCCCACCTAAGGTTCCTAAAAATTCCTGGGAGGATAATATCCACATGACCTCACTTGCTTCCCAGATTCGTATTCCCACCTGTACTAATTTCATACTCACCACATTGCTGTGGATGCTTAATACAACCATTTCACACATTTCCACCCAAACAACTCACCAATATGTGAGTATAGTTGGCTTTCCTGAAGACTTTGTGAAGGGTCATGATGTCCACTGCATAGCAAAAATCTCTGTATCCATATTTAGCCATCTTTGCTTTCAAAATCCTTTCTCACTACCCAGTCATCTTGGGTTCCTGTTTGGATTTTTTTCCCATCCAGTGGCCGGCATCTCAATTCATGGACTCGTTTCTCCCACTTTGTGGATTATTTCATGAGAATTTGAATTCATTTTTTATAATTCACAGTGGTTCTGTTTTCATTAGTTCCCACTCCCAGATATCACTCAAGGTGCTCAGCAGATAAAAAGACCCTTTCCAGTTATCAAAGACTGTAGTTTTAGAGGAAGTTGTGATTACTGAATGCAAATTTAAAAAAAATCTGTCTATGTTTGAGTTCCTTAGGATGAAGTCTCAAATCAGAGACAAGACGATGCCTGACGACAAAATCCTTACAGGGCAGGCCTACGTCTCCAGGGCCTAGTCCATTACTGGGCACATAGCAGCACGCAGCAAATGTTTCTGAAGATGATTTTTGAAATCGGAATATCAGAGTAAATGACCAGCGGTTTAGTAGTTTACAGTGATGCCACGGCGAAGAAAATGATACAACCGATTCCATTCCTGTATTTCTTAAGAAATTGGTATTAGGTTTGCGTGTTATAAAGCAAGCTCACGGGTGTCACCGTACGTTTTGGTTATTTCACAAATGTAGCCGCGTGTTCAGGTAATGATCGTGATGAAAAACTGGTGGTTGCATTTTTTCTGAAACTAGTAATAGAGTAACAAGGGAAAAGGATTTTGGGAAACGAAGCAACACATAAAGGAGCGGGGAAGACGGAGCAAGAGAATTATCACAGCACTCGACTCCTGCTCTTTCCCAGCGTTTTCACAGAGCCCTCGCCTGAAGTTGGCCCAGCAGCCCGGCCGGCACCGGCCCAGGTCGCAGGTGGGGAGCCCCACGCCGCTGCTGCCGGTGCAGGAGGAGCCCGAGGGCTCCCCGCCCTCCGGGACGCGGGTCACGCGGCTTCACTGAGGCTACACTGCCTGTATCGCTCCCAGCAATCCGCTACGAGAAATCCGCAGAAAGAATCAGCAGCAGGCTTTGCGACCCAACGCACACCTGCCGGAACCCCGTAGAAAAGACCGCAGCCGCGGCGAGCGCCTCAGGAGCTTCGCCGCGGCCGGCGGCCGCCAAGGGCTGTGCGTGCGCGTGCCCGAGCGCTAACGCCACGGCGCGCGCGGCCGCACAGACGTCGGGCTCCGTCGCCATAGCGACTGGCCCTGGCAACGGCGAAGCCGCGCGGGCAGGCAGGAGGGCCGCGCGTGTGGGCGGAGGTGGGCTCGGGTGTTGGCGGCGGGCGCCCTGCTGTCTTCCTTCGTGCTGGCCGCCGCCATGGCGGGCGTGAGCGGGGACGTGCGGAAGGTCTTCATCTTCACCACGACCCAGAATTACTTCGGCCTGGTGTCGGAGCCCTGGGACCAGCCGCTGATGTACAGCTGCCCTGAAGTCAACAACTTCCTGGACGACGGCAACCAGATGCTGCTCCGCGTGCAGCGCACGGACGCCGGCGTCTCCTTCTCCAGCGCGGTACGGTCCCCGCGCCGCTGCCGCGTCCTGGGCTCCGCAGGCCGGGCCGGGGTCACGGGTCGCCATCCCCGCCCCCCGCGGCCTCCTCGCTGGAACCCCCCCCCCGGAGCGGGCCCTGCTCAGCCCCCCTCAGCGACCCCCCAACTGGGGCTCCCCCCAGAACGGGACCCCCCGCGGCCTCCCC